>NW_007231976.1:144616-181337 GCF_000164805.1 Carlito syrichta
AACCCCACTTATCGGGCAGAGTGGAATGTCAGATAAGTTAGGTTCATACAGACACTGCGTATAAATTAACTTGAGCAAGCAGGCAGGAGGTTACTAGACCCATTAAGTCTGCTGATCCAAACTGAGGAATGCTTAGGAGGGCTTGTTTGCTTAACAATTTACATAACATAACATGGTCATTATGGGACAACAAAAGCCAAACTTAACAAAGTTTTAAATATGAATGCTGCAAACACATTCAGTGAATGTGGGGTAGAAATTCATATAGTACTAGTTCTAGGAATTTATAAAATATCGCAAATGTCTTATAGCAAGGCGGTTTTTCTAAAAGTCTTTTGATTCCCTCAGGTTTACACAGCCACTGCGTGTAAATTAGCTTTGGCGTGGGAGCCGAAGATTTAAACCAACATAGAGCCCACTTAGAGAGCAGCTAGTGCCTCAGAGTCTACTGCAAAGGAATGTCTGAAAGGGGCTTATCGCTTTAACATTTACATCCCGTTGTAAAAGCAGAAGTCAGCATGGCAATTGGGACTAACAATGCTTAACCCAAGAGTTCTAAATACAAACACTACTTAAGACATTATATAACTACACAATCAGTCGCTACCCAGCACCCAACATATGCCTAATTCTACAGGGTGTGAGGTAGGATTTAAAGTACTAAGATTTCATAAAGTACAATGAACATGAGGTAGGAATACACAAAATATATAGTAAACATGAGGTAGGGATATATAAAATATAGTGAACTAAACACTACTTTTACAGCAAGTATGGCTTTTTAAGTTTCTTGGTTTCTTGGGTCTCTCAATAGCATGCTTTTAACCTAAGTCCATGGTATATTTTATTACTGTCCTCTCACTCCCTGTATCCCTCCCATCTTTTTATATTTAGCCTTTATTTTATACATTTTCTGATTAAATCAGTGATCGAGAAACAGAAAAAGAAAGACTGGGTCCTTCACCTTGATCATGGGAATTAGGGAACACTTAATACCCACATCCTAGGGTAGTTAGGAGGATTCACTCCCATGCTGTGTGGTTGCGGTTCCTAGCACAATGCACCACAACATATTTTTTGAGTGCGCAGTGCATGCTCCATAAAGCCTGCCCTAACACACGTGTCCAGGTTGGTTTTCAAGGAGAGAACTCCTTGTACATTGCTGTCTTCTCTATTCAGCCTCTGTACACTCTAAAGGGACAGCAGAGGATGTGATCTTTTGGGATGGAGATCGGTTGTCTTCTTCATTTGGGTGAGAAGTATTTGTGTTGTGATAACAGGGACTTTGTGAGCTGGACCTGCTTTCTCTCTAGCCGAGTGCTGTTGACAGTGTGTTCAGGTGGAGCAACATCAGCATTCACAGGAGATGTCTTTTAAAAGCTTTTTCAGGGACACTTTACAACCTGCAGAAGCCCAGTTCCTTAGAATGAGACCCAAAATACCACAAGATTCATGTGCAAATTAAAGCTTGAGAGGAGATGCTTAGCTAACTGGTTCTGAGCCCAGACTTCCAATTACAATCACATGGCCAGTTTGAAGAAATGTCACCACCTGTACCCTCCCCACAGACTCTTGTCTGTTGGTCTGAATGGAAGCATCCATGTTGTTTAAATTAGATGCCCCTACATGATTCTAAGGTTGGGTCAGAGTAAAGCCCAAGGGCCCTCAGATACGTTCATTAGAGCTACATTCTTTCCTGCTCTACTTGGGTTTGGTCAGGCAGTTCAGTGGGGCCATATTTTCTTTGCTGCAGCAGAAATTGGTAGTGTTTGTGGCAGGGGAGGGCGCTTGAGGGCAGGAAAGAAGAAACATATACTTTGGTCTCCATGTAGAAGCTCATTGTTTTTGTACCTGTCTTCTGTCTGTGGGTGTGGTGAGGTGGTAGCTTATGACATTAAAGGCATATTCTGGCCAAACATGGTGGTTAATGACAATAATTCCAGCACTTTGGGAGGCTGAGGCAAGAGCATTGCTTGAGCCCAGGAGTTTGAAATCAGCTTGGACAAAAGAGCAAAAACTTGTCGCTTCAAAAAAATAAAAATGAAAACATTAGCCGGGAGTAGTGGTGTGTGCCTATAGTTCCAGCTAGTTCAAGAATAAAAGAATCAGTACAGGAGGTCAGGGCTGTGGTGGGCTATGATGGTGACATTTGTACTCCTGCCTAGGCAGCAGAGTGAGACTCTGATTCAAAAAAATAAGTTAATTAAATTGAACTAAAAAGCATAAAGGCATATTCTGAACATGTAGATGTGACTTGTCCAGATAATCTCAGCTGAGAAGAAATTCCAGAGGAGGAGGAAGAAGAAATGGCTTTGTTCTCAGGTAAACGTATCCCAGGTCAGGAGCTGTGTCCACTTTTCCTACTGGAACATCATGTTTTAACTAGTTTTCTTGTGATGTTCAAGAGCTATGAAAAACACTTCTCCCAACATTGGCAGTGCTTTCTCTCTGTTCTACGTTCATGCAGCTTAGCAGCCATGAACAGTTCTCACCACAAACTTATGACCTGCGGTATTAAAAATGTTCCCTTGTGTCTGTGGAACAAGGAAAGGCATGCATACCCAAGATTCCCCATGGAGATGGGATAGATCCTTAGATACTAGTGAAGGATGGAAACATGGAGTATTAAGGTTTTGTCTGGATGCCCCCTCAGCTCCATGCAGAACACGGTTAATAAAATGCACATTTAAACAGGATGGCAGTTACTGTCCAGAAAAATTAAAGGTCTGAGTAAAGAATAATTAGAAGAGACTTGCTCTAGGTTGCTGAAAAAAGACAATATAAATACACTATTAAAGATTTCAGAATAAGCCAGGCTCGGTGGCTCAGCCTGTCATCCCAGGGCTTTGAGAGGCCGAGGTGAGTGGACTGCCTGAGCCCGCGGGTTCGAGACCCGCTTGGGCAATTTGGCAAGACCTCTTCTCTACAATAAATAAAAAAAAAATTAGCTGGGCAAGGTAGCGCATGCCTGTAGTTCCAGCTACTTGGAAGACTGAGGCAGAAGGATCGCCTGAGCCCAGCAGGTTGAGGCTGCGGTGGCCGGAAACGGCTGCTGCACTCCAGTCTGGGTGACAGAGTGAGACTTCAACCCCCCAAAAAAAAATTGGCGGAGGGACCTTCTAACCAACTGAGTTTTCCATCTGACCAATATATACAACTTGTGTACTATAAATATAGCCTCAAAAATGTAGATGCCTGTGTTGGTGCTCAAATTTTATACTGTATTGTTCACAGAAGTATAGTGTCTACACTGACTGAGTGGATCTTATTTCATACCTTTTCTTCAGAGTTAAAGTATACATTACAGAATATTTCTGTGTTAAAAATTATCTTTTTAAAAATTAATTCCAGTCATCATGTAAGTCAGATCCTGTTTTCTTCATTCTTGTTTCATCTAGCGTTAAATTAAGAATTCTGCCCATGTCCACTTGCTAACTATTTGCTGTTGTTGTTTTCAGGGGCTGTTGACATTCAGGGATGTGGCCATAGAATTCTCTCCAGAGGAGTGGGAATGCCTGAACTCTGCTCAGCGGATTTTGTACAGGAACGTGATGTTAGAGAATCACAGAAACCTGGTTTCCCTGGGTGAGGACAATTTCAACACATAATTTCTGCTCCAAACTAAGGATTTTATGTCCTTTTCTAGACCATTTCCTGGGAGTTTCTGCTTTGTACACGTGAGTTTCAGATTCCTGCTTGCAAGGGAAACTTGATGATTTGTGGACATTTTGGCATGTACTTTTTTCTTTTTTGGACTAATCTGTATCCTTCACTATATTAGTGGTAAGTCCAGATATTTAATGGCATACAATATTATTGCCCACACTTTAAAATCCAATTGCTGCCATCAATTATTGATTCACTAGTACTGGGCAATAGAGCCAAGGACCCCCAGATTTAAAATACTTTCTAAATGTTCTAAAGCTTCTGTTGGGAAATAGTATTTTGGAATTAATTTTCTGAAATCTCATAAAGTGTTTACTGAGCACAGTTCTAGGCTGGTCATCGGTGTATCCCAGCAAGAGTCATGTTCCATTTTTCTAATGAAATAGACCTTGCTGTCTCTAAGCCAGACTCGATCATGTGTCTGGAGCAAAAGAAAGAGCCCTGGAAGGTGAAGACACACAGCACGTTACCTAAACCCCGAGGCAGGTGGGAGTGAATGAAGCAGTGACACAGGTCGAGGAGGAAGCAGTGCCTGACATGTGGTTTGGGAAGGTGGTCTGCTCCAATGGAAGTGTTTTCTGAGAAGCTTGGGTTTTTTCTCTTACTTTTCCATAGGGAAATTTATTTTTTTCAGTTAATTGGGCTTAGTCTGCAGGGAATTTCAGGATTCTTTGAAGTTAGCAGGGAAGTACCCAGGAGATAAGGGGAGGCATTTCTCTTAGCTTTCAGGAATGTGGGTACCTGTGGGGCCTGCTCAAACCCTCACCATGCCCATTTCTATGGTTTGTGGCAATGTGGAAAGACAATAGCAGGTCTCCTTTTCATTTCCCCACTGTCAGTTGAAGCCATGATATCTATCTTGGGATTAGTTATGTAATGCTGTGTTAATGTAAACATGCATATAGTTATTTTCTCTGGTGGCTTAGTTATGAGCACAGGAATTTTAACACATTGAGTATAAAGTGTGAAGGCTAAATATATGAATATTGTCATTATAAACATAATTAAAAAGAACGTTCCCTTGCCTAAAAGAAGATCTTATAACCCTTTTGGGAGCCAGTCAGAGACCTTTCCAAGCACCTCCGTAGAGTAAGCATCTGCATTGTCTTTAACATTAATGCTGGTTTTCATCTGGCTTAGCATTGCCGTGATGTTGCCTGATTCATCTGGGATGAAGTGTAACACTTGGTGTGAATAATGGCACGAGTCCCCTTGAGATTCATTATGAATAGTGGCACATGTGCCCACTTGAGAGGCAGTAAGAATATCTAAAGCCATTCGGTTTTGTAGCATTGCCTTATGCTTCAGAGTCATTTCAGAATTAATTACCATTATACTGTTTTTGCTTTCATTCCAGGATTGCTAAGGGAACTTGACTAAAGCTTCAATGTAGAAGGGTACACCTTCTAGTTCTACATAGGGTAAAAAGAAACTAAGGGCATAATTAAACCATTTGGAAACAGATCTAGTCATACCCGGTGATTCATGCCTGTAATCCCAGAAGGAAGCGAGACGATTGCCTGAGCCCAGGGGTTCAAGACCAGCCTGGGCAAATTATCAGAAAAATTATCTGGGTGTGGTGGCATGTGTCTGTAGTTTCAGCTACTTGGAAGGTTGAGGCAGAAGGATTGCCTGGAACCTTGCAGGTCAAGGCTGCAGTGGTCATGAGCATGCCACTGCACTCCAACCTGAGTGACAGAGTGATACTCTGACTCAAAAAAAAAAAAAAAAGCAAACAAAAAGATCTAGGTCATTAAGTGTGCAGTTATGGCAAGATGGCTATTTTTGCAGAATGCTGTTTTTGTGTCCTTGGGCCCATGGAAAGCCCAGAGTGCATCTAATCATCTAATTCATCAAGGGAGAAGCCAAGCCCGTAAATTAGTAGCACATATCCACTGAGTCCCATTGGGAGCTTGCCAGTATACTCCTGGCCTCTGAGTCCAGTGGGTGGCAAATAAATCACTGTCTTGAAAGAAGATAAGGCTTTAGCATTTCTCCAAAGAGAGCCAGCCCATGTGTCAGGTTTATTTTTAAAATGTTGCTTCAAGTGTTTTTATTTTTGTTGTTCCCAACATGGGGCTGCTTTGTTTAATCTACCATATTCAGATGTGAGCCGTATTACCTCTTCCCATATCTGATGAAACCCTTGCGTGGTTCAATAACTGAGACTTGGAGCTTCAGGCTCATGCTGATTATGCTGGTTAAAAATTATATTGTCTTCTTTGGTAGACTGGTTCGAAAAGGTGACATGATGGCCTGGTTCAATTATCGTTTCCTCAATGGACCACTGCTGCAAACTAATCATGTTAGGTCATCAGTATTAGCACCTCAGTTTTCTTCTCTGAACTCTTGAATATACAGACCTAACTGCTTCATTAGTGTCCTGAAAGCGCAAGACCCACTGGGGAAGCCCAGAGGCTACTGAAACAGAAAGTTAGCAGGGCTCGGTGGCTCAGCCTGTAATCCCGTGCCTTTGGGAGGCTGAGGTGAGTGGTTTGCCTGAGCCCGCGGGTTCAAGACCTGCCTGGGCAGCGAGACCTCATCTCTACAATAAATAAAAAAATCAGCCGGGCGTGGTAGTGCATGCCTGTAATTCCAGCTACTTGGAAGGCTGAGGTGGAAGGATTGCCGGAGCCCAACAGGTTAGGCTGCGGTAGCCAGGAGCGGCCACTGCACTCCAGTCTGGGCGACAAGAGTGAGACTCCAACTCAAAAAAAAAAAAAAAAAAAAAAAAAAGAAACTGAAAGTTGTCTAAGATCCAGCAATTTGAATAATTAAATGTATTAGCATAAGCATAGGCCCATTCTAAATACATGTATCCATTGTCACTCATAGGGTAACAGAATAAGAATTGTAAGAATCATTTTGTTTGCTTAAATAACAGCCTTAAGTTCTGTCTCTACTGTCCACTGAGGCTATGATGCTGTTCCAGGAACAGTGTCTCTCCTTTCGTGCATATACTTTTTTTGTTGTTACCTGGGAATGGTGTATCCAAGGCTTGATGCCCACGAGTTTTAATGCAGTATGAGTGATTAGTAGGATGCCCTAAGGTCCCTTCTGCTTTTCTCATAGCTGTTGATTGGGTCCTTCCCCTACCTGGTCTTTTAACAGCAATTGCTCCTCTGGGTAGAAGGAATGGCGGGATTCTCTGTGGTTCAGGAAGTTCCTAAAGGAACACAAACTTATGAACTGTGGTTAAAATTTGTCCCAAATGGACAACATATTTTTTTTGATGAGCACATCATATTCTGTCTGTGGCTCCACTCCCTTCATAGGTATAGAAAAATGGCCTACCATAAACAATTTTAAAGGGACTCAAATTAATTGTGCTTTGGGGACTGACGTGGACTCTGAGCAGTGTAATACTCAATATCTGTGTTCAGTTTAATTGCATTTCCTGACAATGCTTGGCAATTATTGTCTTTTGGGTCCTATTTATTCTTTGTTTTACCAGAAAATTGGAGATATTGTGCAGTGTGTAACTTCCAGTCAATTCCCTAGGGCTTTACCAATTTGCTGAGTAATGTCTCAGATGAAGGCCAGCCCATTGTCACTTTGGATGTCCTTTGGTAGTCCAAATCTGGGAATTCTTTCATCAATCAACAAGCCGCTATGCGACATGTGAAAGTTTCACCCCATCCGGAAAAGGTGTCCATGAACATTAGGAGAAGTTTAAAACCCCCTTGCCCAGGGGGCATATGTGTAAAGTCTGCTTGCCAGATCTGAAAGGGAATGTCACCCTTTCTCTGAGTTTCCAGAGGTCCTATTTTCCTGTTGTTGGGATTGTTTTGGGCACGCAAGTAGCATCTGTCAGTAATGTTTTCTAGGCATTTTCTCATTCTCTTTCCTCATAGATACTGCTTAATGAAGACTTAGGCAGAAGCCAGCCATTCCCAAGAAAGCTTTCAGTTATTTACAGTTTGTTCGGAGCCAGGGTAGTTATAATGGCTTGTCTCCTTTCGGTGGTTAAAGCTCGAGTGCCCCTGCAAAGAGCAAATCCAAGATATTTAACAGTTTTCTGGCAAGTCTGGGCCTTCTTCTCGAACACCTTGTAGCCTCATGCCGCCAGGTGATTGAACACCATTACTGTGTTCTGAAAACAGAGTTCTTTAGTAGGGCTAGTGGTCAGAAGATCCTCACTGGAGTAGGACGCCCTTCTGCTAATTAAAAAAAAACGAACTGGCTTTCTTCAGCCTAGACCCAAAAGAAGGCACCTTTCAGATCTGGCACTGTGAGCCAGCAGTGACTTCCCAGGATGGAGGTTAACAAGATGTAAGGTTGGCTACTGTCGGATGAATATCCTGAACAATGTTATTGATAGCTCTAAGGTTCTGCACAAACTTGTATTCGTTTGAAATAGACTTCTTCACTGGAGTATAGTTGTATTGTATGGCGATCAGCACAGCCTATTTAACCCATATTTTGGAGATCAGACCAGAATGGGCAGAATGCCCCTGAGAGCTTCTTGCTTTAGAGGATATTGTTTCTGCCTTATTGGGACAATCTGAGTTTTAACTGAATCCTTATAGGGGTGGCATTAATAGCTCTCCCTGACTGCTCTGAGGCCAGATTTAAACATTAACTCCCTTACTTATTTCTTCTGGAATACTTAAGGGGACTCTGTTAGTTCCTTGGGGTTTTGGCATGAGGCCAACTTGACTAGAGATTCCCAGCCCTTGTTCTGTGGGTGCCCAGAGGCGCAATTCTCCCGCACTTCCATAGCACATTCCTGCCCAACAATGATATGGAGCATTCTGGGACATACAGAAATTTGTTTGATAATTTCACCCCCTACTTTGGCACCTAGCAGGGTTAAGAACCAGTGGGTCTGAATCATCCCATTTATTTCTACTACATTTGGTCAGAGGTCGATTAAGCACTGAGTGGGTGATACCCGAATTTATCAAGAAATTCCTGTTTTGAGTTCCCACGTTGAGTTGGACTCGAGATTCCCGTAGGGTCGGAAGTATAGGTGTTAGATCTAAAGGTAGAGGCCTCAGGCACCCTCATTCTTTATCAAACTCCTTCTCTCTCAGGTTAATGGGGGAGGGTTACTGTGTTGGACTCCTGATAGCATGGTGTGTGCCAGAGTGTTCTGGTTCCTCAAATTTATTGACTTGTCCTTTGCGTGGTGCCCTATCTTTTTCATAATAGGCACATTGATCTTAACTTGGTTCAGGCAATCCTCCCTCTTTAGCTTTTCAAGTAGCTGTGATGACAGGCAAGTGCCACAAGGCCTGGGTGATTTTAAATTTTTTATTTCGTATAGATAAGGTCTTGCTATGTTGCCCAGGCTGGTCTTGAACCCCTGGGCTCAAGTGATTTACCTGCCTCAACCTCCCAAGGTGATGGGATTATATCGTGAGCCCCTACACTCAGCCTGAATCTTCTGACACTTGAACAAAAATGTAAGAACGTCTTGCTTAAGTGCCACATATTTTTGGATTTGCTGGTTTTCCTTCTGCTTTTAATTTCTAGTTTTATTTCCTTGTGGTAAAAAGAAAATACATTGTATAATTTTGGTACTTTTGGGTATGATAAGACATGTTTTGTGTCCTAGTACATTATCTATCTTGGAGATTGTGTCATGTGCGATTGAATGTATTGTGTATTCTGTTGTTTTCTATTTGAGAGAGTTGTATAAGTCTTTTAAGTCTAATTGGTCTTAGTGTTGTTCAAGTTCTCTCCTTATTGATCTCTTATCTGGCTTTTTTATTTATTATTGAAAGTTGGGTATAGAATTCTTTCACAGTTATTGCTTTGCTGTGTATATTTTGCTTTATTTTGTGAATAGTTGCTTCTTATATTTGGGAACCCTAATGTTAGTTATGTAAACATTTTACTTGCTATAAATTCCTAGAAAATTGACCCTTTTTATCATTATATACCATTATTCTTTGCTTCTTGTGACAATGTTTTTCTTACTGTACGTTTTGACTAATATAATGTGACAATTCTGTCCACTTTCAGTACTATTACATAGAATACAGTATGTACTCTACACATATACCTTTAAGTTGTGAGCTTTCAAAGATGGATACGTGTGACCACATATTCCATCGTATTTTATATATTTGTGTTTGTTTTTTGCTTATTTTGCTTTATTTTTTGTGTTTGTTTTTTATGTATTATTTGTATGAAAACTATTATAAACCTATTACAGTACAGTACTATGTAGTCAATTATGTTAGTTGGTCCCCAGGCTAATAACTTTGTTGAATGTGTTCTCATAATAGACCTTATTTATATGTAGGAGAGATACTGTATCCTTTTCCTTTCTCTTTCAGCCTATTTGACATTCTAGAACCAAAGTTAATTTCTTAAAAACAGCATATTGTTAGCTGTTGATTTTTGCTTACCATCGTCCATTTTAAGCTTTAGGGCATTTAATGAATTTGTATGCAGTTACTGAAAGGAAAAGTCTTATTATTGCCATTTTTAAGTTGTTTTCTGTTTTTCTTTCTTTTTTTTTAAGTGAGAAAGCAGGATTTATTGTTGGAGGGAACCCAAAGGGGTTACCCTGTTTTCTGTTTTTTCTATAGTTGTGTTGTACTTCTTTCTTTTCTCTTACTGGCTTCCTTGGTGATTTTTTTGTAGTTTTGTTGTGACATGTTTTTATTTTTCATGATCTCTTATATACCTTCTCTGGATATTTTCTTTGTAATTCCTGGAGAGTCATAAAACATCCTAAAGTTATACCTATACATCACAATATTATAAAGTTAACTTGAAAAAGCATACAAACACTACTTTTTTTCATCTCCCCCTCCGTATGTTATCAATGTCTCAGAATGATTTATTTTATATTGTGTGTCTATTAACAAAGGTGTGTGCAAATTTTTTGTTTTCAAAAATTCTATAGCAGATTATGAGCCTTTTAGGCACCATTATTGTGATAGCAGCGTGTTTTTATTTTCTTTATTTGGAGTCTCACTCTATTGCCCAGGCTGGAGTGCAGTAGCATGCTAATAGCCACCACAGCCTTGACCTGCTGCACTCAGATGATCCTTCTGCCTCAATCTTCCAAGTAGCTGACACTACAGGTGTGTGCTACCACACCCAGGTAATTTTTTTATTTATTGTGGAGGTGAGGTCTCACCAAGTTGCCCAGGCTAGTCTCGAAACCATAGGCTCTGGCAGTCCTCCTGCCTTCACTTCCCAAAGGTTTACAGGCATGAGCCATGTGGCCAGCTGCATTGTCTATCTGTATATAAACTTAGTATATTTGACAGGGTGTGACACTTTTATATGATTTCATGATGCTATTCACCTTTGCTTTATGGTTTTATCTTTTTATTCACATCTAGATTTCCTTTATACATCATTTTTGTGTTCTATTTTATGTACTGAGCATGTTTAAGATGGTTGTTTTGAATTCTTTGTTAGATAACGTATAGATCTTCATTTTTTTAGAGTAGATTTTGCTTTTTTCCTTTTTGAAAAAGCAATATTATTGAGAGGATAGGAAAGTTCCCATAGCAGAAGGGGACCCGAAGGGGTTACCCTGATTTTGCTTTTTTAAATGGGGATATGTTTTATATGTATATACCCTGAGATCATTTTATGAGGTTTGAAAATTTAAAAATACAGCTGCCTGTTTCAGTAATTGTCTGATTTTTTACAGAAAAAAACTGATCAGCTGGTCTAGATTCTATGTGCTTCTCAAACATGTTATCAGGATGTATTGACTCTATACTTGTGTATTTTCCGAGTTCAAGAGATTGTCTTCTGTTTCATTTTTAGATCCTATAATGTTTTGCTTCCCCCGTATACTGTCTTTGTTATTGCAGCATTTCTGGTGCCATAGCAAGTATTCACCTTTCTTCTCATTAGAAACAATTCTGTCATCTATAATCCATCAGTTTTCAGCACTCCATGTCAGGGTGACAAAAACCAGTAAATAGACTTCTCCACAAAAAGCCAAAACTTTGAAACCATGATCCACTCCTCTAGGTCTCTTCGGAGGGAGATACTGAGAGTTGGAAGTTTTCTTCTGAGCTCCCTCTGTTGTTCTGGGGAAGAGGAGGGCATGTGGTAGTCAGTCAACAAGCTGTGTCTGGTCACATTTATGGAGGAAAACAAGAGCCCTGGAATATAAAGGAAGCGAAAACCATAGCCATACACTCAAGGACATGGGAATACATGTGCAGATGACACAGATGAGAAGCACAAATGTCAAAGAACAAGCCAGACTTCAAAATGTGGTTTTGGGCCAGGCGTGGTGGCTCACACCCGTAATCCCAGCACTTTGTGAGGTGGAGGCAAGATGACTGACTGAGTCCAGGGGATTTGAGACCAGCCTGGGCAGCATGGTGAGACTTTGTCTCTGCAGTAAATAAAAAAATTAGCTGGGCGTGGTGATGCACGGCTGTGGTTCCAGCTACTTGGAAGGCTGAGGTGGAAGGATTGCCTGAGCCCAGCAGTTCAAGGCTGCGGTGGCTGGGAGCATGCCACTGCACTCTAGCCTGGGCGACAGAGTGAGACTCCAACTCAAAATAAATAAATAAATAGATGAAAGGTGGATTGGGAAGCTCTGCTTCAATGAAAAAAGAGTTTTAAGCCTAGGTTTCTTCTGTTTCCACAGAGCGACATCTCCTGTTTATTCCATTGCACTTCAATCCTATTCTTCTCTTTCCTTTTCAGTGCACTTCCAGCACATGCGTGGTAAAAGCCAATATTTTCTGCATGTACTGCTCTTCCATTGCTTTGGGGGTTTGGGAAAAATTTGGGATCATTTCTAGGTAGTCCTATTGTAAGTTATTTTAAAAGTTTAGTTTTTGCCTCTTGTGAGAAGTGTATGAGGGGAGTAGTGGGGTTATTGAAATTTGGCTTCCAGTTGGAGTTCATTAATCTTGCTTTTACTGTTTTTCTTTATTCCATTTGAGAATTTCTGACTGTTTTGTATTTTTCAACTTCACAAATTCTATCATTTTTATAGTTTTTTTGGTCCTTTTTATTTATTTTTTCCTGGTTTTGTTTGGTTATCTGCATTTTTGTTTAAAATATTAAGCATACTTAAGATTTTTTTTTGTTGCTTGTTTTTGATGTTGTTAGGGATCTGGATTTTTGTTATTGTTGTTGTTCCCTTAATTGTGTCATCTTTTCCTGATTCTTAGCATGCTTTGTGATACTTTGTTGATGCTTGGAAATTTTAAACAGCTTCTTGTCATGATCTTTATGGAGTTGCTTTGTCTAGATAAGTGTGACACCAGTCACTAAGTTAGAGATTCTGGGAGTCTCTTGTACTTGTTCTTAGGATGTGTCTTCGTAATTATGCATCTACACTTCTAGTTAATTAGTTTGTCCATGTTTCTTCTGAAGGGCTCACCGTTATTTGCTGTATCTGTGGTCTGTCTCTTGTGCTGTATAAATTCTTTACTTTTAGCCTCAATAGACCTAATCTGTCATCCAAAGTATACCACTAGCTCCATCAGCATATTCTGTGTATAAGGGGAGACAGAAACCAGTCTTCGGGTAAATTTCCAAGTTCCAAATTCCTAATTCAAAAGTTCCACTGTTCTCCTTCCCTGAGGAAGAAGCCAAGAGCTGGAAATTCTCATCTGATTGAATCCTGTTTTATTGTGAATTAATTGTAATTGTAATTGTGAATTAAAAGTAATTGTAGTGACAAAATTACTAAACTTTTCCATGTAACCCTTGACATTGTGCTCACTTTGGATTTTGCAAACTCTTACCTGTTTTTTGGAGTTCTCACAAAGGTAACTTGGCCAGTATTATGTTAAATTCATATACTTATGAAGGAGTGAAGACCTGTGATTTTTATTTTGCCATTTTGCTGATGTCCTTAGCATGGTATTATATTATGTTAGATTTGTGAGATGTCTTTACCTGAGTCTAGTACGGAGATACATTCTTATTTTTATTATTTTTAGCTGTGACTTCTTATTACATTGAAGACCTTTTGCCAGTGAGAAGTACAGCAGAGTCACTGACACAGGTGATATTGGAAAGATATGGGAGATTTGGTTGTAATAATTCACACTTAACAAAAGATTAGGAAAGTGTGAATGAGGGTGAAGTGCATATGTAACAAATTGGGAAAGATCTTTCAACACTCCAAATTTATTATCCACTAGGATTTCCATATTTCCAAAATGACTTATAAATTTGATGCATATGGTAAAACATTTAACCGATCTTCAAAATGTACTCAACATCAGAGAGTTAATATTGGAAGAAGTTTACACAAATGTAATATATGTGAAAAAGTGTTTCATAATTCATACAGATGTAAATAAATGTGACAAAGCCTTTCACTTTTGTTCAGGTCTCACTGGATATACTTGGAGCCATACTAGAGAGACACCATTCAAATGTGAAAAATGTGACAAAGCCTTTCATCAGTACTCACATCTTACTCGACACCAGAGAATCCATACTGAAGGGAAACCCTACAAATGTGAAGAATGTGGCAAAGCCTTTTGCTCTTTTCAAGGATTTGCTGGACATTCGAGGATCCATACTGGAGAGAAGCCCTACAAATGTAAAGAATGTGGCAAAGCCTTTCACTTTCATTCAGGACTTGGTGCACATATGCCCACCCATACTGGAGAGAAACCCTACAAATGTAAAGAATGTGGCAAAGCCTTTCGCTCTTATTCAGAACTTGCTCATCATATACAGATCCATACTGGAGAGAAACCTTACAAATGTAAAGAATGTGGCAAAACCTTTCGCTCTCATACAAGACGTGCTGAACATATGAGGATCCATACTGGAGAGAAACCCTACAAATGTAAAGAATGTGGCAAAGCCTTTCGCTCTTATTCAGGACTTGCTGAACATACAAGAATCCATACTGGAGAGAAACCCTACAAATGTAAAGAATGTGACAAAGCCTTTCACTTTTATTCAGGACTTGCTTCCCACAGGACTACCCATACTGGAGAGAAACCCTACAAATGTAAAGAATGTGACAAAGCCTTTGGCTTTTGTTCAGAACTTGGTCGACATATAAAGATTCATACTGGAGAGAAACCCTACAAGTGTAAAGAATGTGGCAAAGCCTTTCGCTCTCATTCAGAACATGCTCGACACATGAAGATCCATACTGGAGAGAAACCCTATAATTGTAAAGAATGTGGTAAAGCCTTTCGTTCTCCTAGTGGATTTGCTCAACATATAAAGACTCATACTGAAGGGAAACCCTATAAATGTGAAGAATGTAGCAAAGACTTCCGCTCTCATAAAGCATTTGTTGGACATATGAGGATCCATACTGGAGAGAAACCCTATCGATGTGAAGAATGTGGCAAAGCTGTTCGTTCTGATAAAGGATTTGCTAGACATATGAGAATCCATAGTGGAGAGAAACCCTACAAATGTGAAGAATGTGGCAAAGCCTTTATGCTTCACTCATACTTCACGATACATCAGAGAGTCCACACTGGAGAGAGACCCTACAAGTGTAAAGAATGTGACAAAGCCTTTAAATGGTACTCAAATCTTATTGAACATGAGAGAATCCATACTAGAGCAAAAACCTACAAAAGTGAAGAATGTGACAAAACCTTTCACTTTCATTCAGTACTTGTTGGACATATGTGGAGCTACACTGGAGGGAAACACTACAAATGCAAAGAATGTGACAAAACCTTTCGCTCTCATTCAGGACTTGCTCAACATATGAACATCCATACTGGAGAGAACTACAAATGTTAGGAATGTGACAGATCCTTTTTTCAGTACTCAGGTCTCATTGGACATCAGAGAATCCATACTAGAGGGAAACTCTACAAATGTAAAGAATGTAGCAAAGTCTTTTGCTCCCTCTATAAGGGACTTGCTGGGCATATGTGAATGCATACTGGAGAGAAACCTTACAAATGTGAAGAATGTGACAAAGCCTTTATTCAATACTCATGTCTTATTCAACATCAGAGAATTCATACTGGGGACTAGCCCTAGGAATATAAAGAATGGGGCAAAACTTAAACCATTACTCCAGCTTTCCTCAACATCAGGGAGTTTATACTCAGTAAATTTCCTATACCTGTAAAAGAGTGAGAAAACATTTATCAAAATATAAGCCTTAGTGAGCCTGGGGAGAGAAGATTTACAGATGTAAAGTTGCATTTTCTTTGTACCACAGACCTATTGAATGTATAAATGTAAAGAATGAAGCTGATAACTGTAGCTAAACCTCTATTTAACATTAGGAAATTTGCATTGGAACGAAGGTCTGCAAACTTAATGAATGTGGAATGATCATTGTTCAAATTATATGCCCAAGAAAACACCAGGATGATCATACTGAAAAATTTACACATGATATATGTGGAAACATGTATCAAAGTCAAAACAATTAGATAAATTATTTACTTACATGTTGAGTAGGAACAGAAGATTGATTTTTTTCTTCTTCTTTTTTTAGGGAGGTATAATTGTATTCCATGTATACTTTTGTTTGAAGTGGGTGCTCAGGGTGACACTTTTGGGCACTGAAATAAAAAACAAACACTGAGTGTTTTAGAAACCACTTGTTTTACCAGTTGGATATGAAGTAAAAAAATGAGGGCAGGCAATTAATATCTTGATGTATTTTCATAATATCAATACCTACATGTCCTACTAAGTATTATTTCATAAGGTAGAGATGTTTTCACGGATATCAGAGAGAAGGTTGTTTCTCTCTAAAAAGACATTTATTGTAAATTTATGTTTAGTAAGATTTACTTTTTTTAATGAATACATTGGACTTTTTTTTGAGGTGTGACCATTTGAAAAAAACTCACAGACTAACCACAAAGCCTAGAAATATATCTTAAGCAGTTAATATGTCACAAATACATAAAATATATGTATATCCTAGTGTATTTTGCCATTTACTACCATAAAACATAAAAAACTATCATAAAAAGGTAAACTTAAAATTGAAGTGTTACAGATTATACAGGACACCATTAGCAGTTGAGAAAAGTGTGGCAAATGTTAAGATGCAGTATTAAATCATACTGCATAAAATTACCTATGGCACATAATATACCATTTAATAATTTTGTGGCCACTTCCTACCACTATGTAATGAGTGCAGGTGTTGTGAAATTCTAATTAACACACCATGTGATACTGGTGTTTCTATACGAGCAGTTGGTCTCAGCAGGGTCAATCAAGAAAAGTATATAAAGTGATTATGGATCTGGTGAAAAGGTTAGGAACAAAGGGTGTTAAAATATAGATCTTAAGGACATTCAAGAGTTAACAGGTTAATGACTTAAGAGGGGTTAGCTCCAGGGGAGTTAACAGCTAATAACTTAAGAAGATGAGTGCTTCCAACCCCACATTCGGTAATAAGAAAGATGCAGAAGAGGCCAGGCACATACCTATGATACCAGCACTTTGGGAGGTGGAGGCACGATGATTGCCTGAGGCTGAGCAACAGTAAATCAAAACATTAGCCAGGCATTGTGTGTGCACCACTGCTTGGAGGCTATGGCAGGAGGATCACCTGAGCCCAGCAAGCATGCCACTGCACTGCACTGCCAGCAATTGCATGAGTCCCTGCCTCAAGAAAAATGACAGTGAAACAGCAGTGCCAGAAACAAATTAGCATTAGACAAGCTGGCAGAAGGATTGTGATGACTGGAAATTTCTTTTGACTACTTTTATAATGTGGGCCCTTGTAAAATAGGGCAATTAAACTGAAGCAACTAGTGGAAGATTTGGTACCACATAAACACGCTTTTAGAGAAGTGAAAATGCAAAAAGATAAGACACAAATTAAGGTATGTTTCTGTATAGCTGTACCAAGTATCCTGCTCGCCTGTCACCCCTCCCGCTTTCTCCACCTCTTCTGCCACCCCTGAAACAGCAAGGCCTGGCTCTCCTCTTCCTTTTCTCCCCTCAGCTTCCTCCATCTGAAGACAGCTAGGATGAAGAATTTTATAACAATCCCCTCTCACTGAGTGAGTAGTAAGAATATTTTTCTTCCTTTTGATTTTCTCCTTTCTTTTTCTTTTGACTGTAGTGGGTACCCATGCAGGTTGGTTACATGAGTATACTGCATGATGATGAGATTTGGACTTGAACCCATCACCCAGACTTGAAGATGTGGCCCCACAGGCAAGTATTCAACTTTTGCCTCCCTCAGTCCCCCTTCATGAGTCCCCAGTGTCTGCCATTCTTATCTCTATATCTGTGTGTACCCAGCGTTTCACTTATACACAAGAACATGCAGTATTTGGTTTTTTCTTTCTGGAGTTAATTCACTTATGATATTGGCAGAATACAGTATGTAACACACATAAGATACAAAATATGTTAATAAACTTTGTTAGTGATGGAATTTGGACAATAGTAGGCTATTAATAGTAATGTTTTGAGGTATTCAAAAGTTATGCTTGGAGTTTTGACTGTGAGTGGAGCAGTGCCCCTAACCCTTGCGTTGTTCAAGGGCCACCTGTATTAATTTAAATGTTTTCTTTTGCTTTGGAGTCGATCACCCAGGCTTTTGGGCAGTGGCATGATCACGACTCACAGCAGTCTCAAACTCCTGGGCTCATATGATTCTCCTGCATCAACCTTCCAAGTAGCTAGGACTACAAATGTGTGCCACCATGCCTGAACAGTCTTTGAACTTTTGTAGAGATTGGGTCTCGCTATGTTTCCTAGGCTGGAATTCAAACATGTTAATAACTTCTGCCTCCTTCCTCGGGGAAGAAGGAGAACAGTGGAACATGAGTCCCACTTCTGGAATTTGGGGACTCACCCACAGACTGTTTTCAATCTCTCTTTACAAAGGCAGCTTAAGGAAATGGTGGTATACTTTGGATGACAGGTTGGGTTTGTTGAGACAAAATATAAATGATTCTTACAGTACCAAAGAGACTAGTACCATAGACCACAAATATAGCAAATAACAATGAGCTATTGAGCATGGTCAGAACTATTTAACTGGAAGAGTAGATGCACAATTCCAGAGAAAACACATTCTGAGAACAGGTATGAGAGCCTCCCAGAAAATCTTAATGATTGGTGTTACACTTATGTAGACAAAGTAACGTTATAAAGGTTATGACAGGTAGCTCTTTTTAAAATGTTCAAATGTTGACAGTATTACAAAGCATACAAAGAATCAGAGAAAGATGACCCAATTAATAGAACAATAAAAAATCCAAAATCAACCCCAAAGAAACAAAGATACATATACTCTGACGAAGTATTCGAAAGAACCACCTTAGAAAAATAAATAAAAACCAACTTGATGATTAAGAAGTGAAACAAGAATACAGATGATTAAACAAAGCGAGGA
This sequence comes from Carlito syrichta, assembly GCF_000164805.1. Taxonomy (NCBI): domain Eukaryota; kingdom Metazoa; phylum Chordata; class Mammalia; order Primates; family Tarsiidae; genus Carlito; species Carlito syrichta. Next base: position 163,554 of record NW_007231976.1, read on the forward strand.
AAAGACTATCCACAAATAGATCAAATAACTCAGTCAAAAACACAGATCTGTGGAGCTGAAAAATACAGAAAAGTCAGAAATCCTCAAATGTAATGAAAAAAATGATTAGTGAACTCAAGATAACCAAACATACAGATAGGTTATCAAAGTTTTGTGCCAGGTGTGATGGTTCATGCCTGTAATCACAGCACTTTGGGAGGTGGAGGTAAGATTGCCTGAGCCCAGGATTTGAGACCAGCCTGTGTAACATGGTGAAACCTTGTCTCTACAATTAATTAGCTAGGTGTGTGGCACACACCTGTAGTTCCAGCTACTTGGAAGGCTGAGGCAGAAGAATTGCCTGAACACAGCAGGTTGAGGCTGCAGTGGCTATGAGCATGCTACTGCTTTCCAGTCTGGGCAACAGAGTGAGGCTCCAACTCAGAAAGAACAAAACAAAATAAAACTAGCCAGGCAAAAAGGCTTGTGCCTGTAGTCCCAGCTACTTGGAAGGCAGTGGCGGAAGCACCACCTGAGGCTATCAGGTCAATGATTCAGTGGCCATTAGCATGCCACTGCTCTCTGGCCTGGGTGACAGAGTGCGATTCTTACTCAATAAAATTTGAAAGTCACAGACAAAGAGATGCTTAAAGAAAGCAAGAGGAAACTGATGTGTCATCTGTAGGGGTGCTTCTATGAGATTATCAGTGGACTTCTCAGTAGAAATCTTGCAGGCCAGAAAGAATTTGAGTTATATAGCAAACACACTGAAAGAACAAAACTACTCAACAATACTAAATCCAGCAAACTTGTCCTTGAAAATGAAAAAAATACAGACTTTCAAGATAAAATCTAAAAAAAAAAAATTAATTGCCACTAGACTTCCCCTACAAGAAATGCTAAAGGAAGCTTGTCTCATAGAATGATAAACTGATTCTGGAAAGCATCAAAAAAATCAATTAAAATTATGACATTTTACAAATGGTATATAAGAGGGACCTATAGCTGGGCTCGGTGGCTCAGCCTGTAATCCTGCGCTTTGGGAGGCTGAGGTGAGTGGATTGCCTGAGCCCGCGGGTTTGAGACCCACCTGGGCAACCTGCCAAGACCTCATCTCTACAATAAATCAAAAAATCAAGCTGGGCTCGGTGGCTCAGCTTGTAATCCCGCACTTTGGAGGGCTGAGGTGAGTGGATTGACTGAGCCCGCGGGTTCGAGACCCGCCTGGGCAGGGAGACCTCATCTCTACAATAAATTAAAAAAATCAGCTGGGCGTGGTAGCGCATGTCTGTATTTCCGGCTACTCGGAAGGCTAAGGCGGAAGGATCGCCGGTGCCCAGTAGGTCGAAGGAGCGGCCAGTCAGGGTGATAGTGAGACTCCAACTCAAAAAAAAAAAAAAAGGTCCCTAAAAAGCCTACAGTTATCTTTTTGGAGGGTAGATCCCTTGTAATACAGGCTTTCCTGCTAGTTAAGTTTTCTAAGCGTACCAGCTAGCGTTTTTGTGAAAGGTTGCATTGAGGGAAAAAAATGTAGTGAGTTGTGGCAAAGAGGTAACTGGTTCTTCAACCATGACAAAGCACTTGCCTGCTCCATGCTGACCATTCAGCAGTTTCTGACCGAATATGGCATTACCCTATGTGCCACCCTTTCGATTAACCCAATCTCTCCCCAAGTGATGTTTTTTGTTTCCTCACTTGAAAAAAGTCCTTAAAAGGAAATATTTTGTTGATGTGAAAAAGGCGAAACCAAAAAACAGAATCACTGAGGGGCAACAAAATTGACAAGTTCGAAAGCTGTTCTCAGCAGTGGAAAAACCATCTTACATAAGGTATATGTTAGCAAACAGTACTTTGAAGATGACTAAAGTTCAAACAAGAATACACAATATTTTGTAAATAATACTGGATTTTTTGGGGTCCCCCTTGTATACATACACAAATACGATTTTGTAGAATCAATGATGGTGCATGCAATTTATCATTCCACTATAGAATTTAAAGATAAAAGCAAAAATATCCCCCCAAAACCAAAAAAATCCATAAATTGCTAACAAATACAGAATAGAAAAATATATAATTGATGACATTAATAAATAATAACAAAGGAGGCAATGCAAAGAGGAAGAGCTTTTATTTGCAACTGATATTAGTTATGTGGCTACCAGTTTAATATGCATTGTTGTAAATTTGAGATATTTAACATTTTTCCCTGGTTTCCACAAAGAAAACAGCTATAGGGAAACAAAAAAGGAAATGAGAAAGGAATCAAAAGCAAGCCACTATAAAAATTAAAAAGATGCAAGGACTGCAGTAAGAGGAAAAAAAGATGAACACAAAAGCTACAAAGAAAAATAACAACAGAAAACAGTTACCAAAATGGTAATAGTTAAGTTTGTTCCTTACAGATATCTCCTTAAATATATATAAACTTCCCAATCAAAATATCTTGGTTAAAGGCATTAAAAAATAAGATTCAACTTAAAGCCGGTGCGGTGGCTCAAGTCTATGATCTCACCACTTTGGGAGGCTGAGGCGAGAGGACTGCCTGAGCCCGTGGGTTCGAGACCAGCCTGGGCAACATGGTGAGACCTTGTCTCTACAATTAAAAAAATAAAAAAATTAGCTGGGCATGGTAACTCATGCCTGTAGTTCCTGTTATTTGGAAGGCTGAAGCAGAAGGATGACCGGAGCCCAGCAGTCTGACGCTGGGGTGGTCGTGAGCATGCCACTGCACTCCAGCCTGGGTGACGAAGTGAGACTCAAACTCAAAAAAAAAAAAAAAATATTCAACTTACACTGTCTACAAGAGAGTCACTTTAAGATGCAAAGTGGCTAAAAGTGACAGCATGACAATGTAAAAATCTATCACAAGAAGCAATGATATACAGTGACAAAAATGGTCAATTTACTAGGATTCTATAGCAGGTATAAATCTGTATGTAACTAACATCAGTGTTCCCAAGTATATGAAGCAAATATTGGCAAAATAAAGCAAAAAATACACAGCAACACAATAACTGAAAGAATTCAATACCCCACTTTTTTTTTTTTTTTTTTGGAGTTGGAGTCTCACTGTTTCCCAGACTGGAGTGCAGTGGCACGCTTATGGCCACTGCAGCCTCAACCTGCTGGAACCACAGGCATGCACCACAATGCCCGGCTAGTTTTTTATTTATTGTAGAGATGAGGTCTCGCTAAGTTGCCCAGGCTGGTCTCAAACCCCTGGGCTCAGGCAATCCTCTGGCCTCAGCCTCCCAAAGTGGTGGGATTACAGACATGAGCCACCGTGCCTTGAGCAATATCCCACTTTCAATAATTAACAGAAATGCTAGGTAAGAGATCAGTAAGAAAACAGAGCTCTTGGGTTCGAGACCAGCCTGGGCAACTTGGCAAGACCTCATCTCTAAAATAAGTAAAAAAAACTTAGCCAGGCATGGTGGTGTGTGCCTGTAGTTCCAGCTACTTGTAAGGCTGAGGCAGAAGGATCACCTGTCCTGAACCCAGCGGTTGAGGCTCTGGTGACTGAGTGTGCCACCGCACTCTAGCCTGGGTGACAGAGTGAGACTCCAACTTAAAAACAAACAAACATAAGCAACAAAGAAAAGTAAAATGGGACTAACTAAATCCAGTTGCCCAGGCTGGTCTCGAACCCAAGGGCTCTGTTTTCTTACTGATCTCTTATCTGGCATTTCTGTTAATTATTGAAAGTGGGGTATTGCTCATATTCACATTATAGGAAGCATTCAGTGGAATAAAAACAAAGGATGAGAGAAAATATTTGCAATTTACATGTTTGAGAGGAATTAAGATTCAGGATGTAGATAACTCCTAAAACTCAACAATAGAAAGTGAATGACATGATTTAAAACTGGAGAAATCAATAAACAGGCATTTCTTTAAGAAATACATACAAGCCGGGCTCTGTGGCTCAGCCTGTAATCCCTTGCCTTGGGAGGCTGAGGTGGGTAGATTGCCTGAGCCCGCGGGTTCGAGACCCGCCTGGGCAGGCAAGACCTCGTCTCTACAATAAATCAAAAAATTAGCTGCGCATGGTAGCGCGCGCCTGTAGTACCAGCTACTTGGAAGGCTGAGGCAGAAGGATCGCCGGAGCCCAGCAGGTCGAGGCTGTGGAGGCCGGGAGCGGCCACTGCACTCCAGTCTGGGCGACAGAGTGAGACTCCAACTCAAAAAAAAAAAAAAAAAAAAAAGGGACATACAAATGACCAGTAAGCATTTCAAAAGTGTTCAAAATGATAAATACTGAGAGAGCTGCATAGCAAAAGCACAACGACATGAAACCTCATACTCATTAGGATTGCAACTATCAAACAAAACAAATGTTGGCCAGGCAGGGTGTCTCACGCCTGTAATCCCAGCACATTGGGAGGTGGAAGTGAGAGGACTACCTGAGCCCAGGGGTTTGAGACCAACTTGGGCAATTTGGTGAGACCTTGTCTCTACAGTAAATAAAAAAATCAGCTGGGCATGGTGGCACACACCTGTGATTCCAGCTACTCGGAAAGCTGAGGTGGAAGGATCGCCTCAGCCCAGCAGGTTGAGGCTGCAATGGCTGTGAGGGTGCCACTGCACTCCAGCCTGAGTGACAGACAGACTTTTCCTCAACCACCCCCCCCAACAAAACCCCCAAAACACAAATACCCAGGATGTGAAGAAATTGGAACACTGGTGCACTGTTACTGGGGAAAAACATGATGCAGCCACTATTGAATGGATTATAAAAGTTCCTCAAAAAATTAAAAACTATTCTATGACCCAACAATCCTATTTCTGAATATCTATCCAAAGTATGAGAAGGAGAATCTGAAAGATATATTTGCACAACTATGTTTATTGCAGCTTTACTTACAAAAGCCAAAAGGTGGAAGCAACCTAAATATCCCTCACTGAATGGATAGAGAAACTGTGGCATATATACATATAACATAAATTTAACCCTTAAAAATATCTTGTTACATGTTACAGTAAAGATAAAAATTGTAGACATTAAAATAAATAAGACAGTATCAGCTGGAGGTGGTGACTCATGCTTGTAATCCTAGCATCTTGGGAGACTAAGATGGGAGAATTGACAGACCAGCAGTTCAAGACCAGCCTTGGCAATATAATATAGTGAGACATTTTTTTTTTTTTTGAGTTGGAGTCTCACTCTGTGGCCCAGACTGGAGTGCAGTGGCTGCTCCCGGCTACCGCAGCCTCGACCTGCTGGGCTCTGGCGATCCTTCCGCCTCAGCCTTCCAAGTAGCCGGAATTACAGGCATGTGCTATCATGCCCAGCTGATTTTTCGATTTATTGTAGAGATGAGGTCTCGCTGCCCAGGCGGGTCTCGAACCCGTGGGCTCAGGGAATCCACTCACCTCAGCCTCCCAAAGGTGCGGGATTGCATGCTGAGCCACCGAGCCCGGCTGACATTTTTTAATTAAAGAAAAATTAGCCAGGCATGGTAGCATGAGCCTGTAATCCCACCTACTTGGGAGGCTGAGGTGGAACAATCCCTGAGCCCAGAAGCTCAAGGCTGTGGTGAGCCTTGATTCTGGGTGACAGAGACCCCAACTAAAAAAAAAAAACCTTAAAAGATATAGAAAGCCTTCTTGATACTGACCTTGGCAGTACTTTTTTTTATATGACACCAAAAATACAGCAACAAAAGCAAATATAAACACATTGGACTGCATCAAACTAAAAGGCTTCTGCACAGTAAACAATAAGTTTAAAAGATGAGAAAATATCTGATAAGAAGTTAATATCCAAAATATGCAAGGAACTTATACAAATCAAAGGGAAAAACAATAATAATCACTTGACTGAAAAACAGGCCAAGAATGAATAGTCGTTTTTCCATTGAAGACATACAAATTGCCAACAGGTATACGAAACGGTGCTCAATATCACCAATCACCAGGCAATCACAAATCAACACAATGATGAGATATTATCACACAACTGTGATGGCCAACAAGAGATAAGTGTCAACACGAATGTGAAGAAAAAAATTCTGTACACTTGGTGAGTTTTAAATTGATAGTCGTCATGAATACCATTATGAACATTATTTTTAAAATAAAAAATTAAGTACCATACAGTCCTGCAGTTCCCTTTCTGTGTATATAACCAAATAAAATAAAATCAGTATTGCAAAGAATTATCTACACCTCTATGCTCACTGCAGAATTGTTTACCATTGGCAACCTATGAAAACAACCTAAATGCTTGTGAATGTTGAGTGGATTAAAAAAAAATATGCACACCATAGCATGTTATTCAGCTATAAAAGTTCATAGAATTCTGCCATTTAAACATCATGGATGAAATGGTGAGACATTATACTAAATGAAATAAGCCAGGCACGCCAATGACAAATACTGGGTGATCGCACTCCTGTGTGGAATCATAGAAGCAGAGTACAGTGGTGGTTGCTGGGGTGTGCAGGTGGGGAGAATGGGAAGTGTTTTTCAGAGGGTAAGAAATGTCAGTTACAAGAGCATTTTCGGGATCTAATGTATAACATAGTGACTACAGTTAATAATAATGCCTTGTGTGCATGAAAGGGTTGTGAACATAGTAGACCTGAAGTGTTCTCATTACAAACATGAATAGGGCAGCTATGCAGGGTGATAGGGATGTCCACTGTCTTGCTTGTCTTCGTCATTCAACAGTGTACAGACTTGTCAAATCATTTCATTGCACAAAGCCTAAGGGCATACAATTCTTACGCGTAAAAAATTCTCCCTGTTAATGACACGCATACATATAGATGTATATATGTTCTAAGCTTCATACTAAGAAAAAAAATTACAGCATAAGAGCTACTAAGAAACAAGGTAACGTGGGAGTTTAATATATGTTTACCAGTGTTCTAAGCAACATAGTATACTTAGGAATTTGGGGCACATAGAGTTTAAAATACCAATCTCAGTTCACACTAAAATTTTTTTAAAAAATACAAAGTAGGTTTTCTTATATGTAGAAAGATGGTTCGTTTTCTGATAAAATTATTGAGTATTACTTTTTATAGAAGCACATTTGAAACCTCCCTTGGATAAAAAAAAAAATCATAAAGCAGAAAACATAACATCTGTCCATGGTGTTCCTGGATTTCCCCAACAAAATTAAAATAAGTCACTACTTTCACATATTGCAAACGTGATGCAAAAAGAGAACTGAAAAAAATAGTTTAAAATGGAGATTCTAAAAAGTAAACAAATGTTCGTGTCCCCAAAAGCAACAGAAAAGAAGGCAGATCACGCAGTCCCTTATGCACCATTAAGAGGAGTTTCATTTCCACTATAATCTTGAAAGATCACTGATGAGGAAATTGCGTTCTTGGAGAATTTCTGAGCATACAGCAGTAGAGGTCCCTAGGCGAGAACAAGAGAAAAGAATCTCTGTCTTCTCAGAAACCATTTCCCTTGGCACAGACCACCTTCCAAATCACATTTCAGACACTGCTTCCTCGACCTGTGTCATTGCTTCCTTCACTCCCACCTACCTAGTGGTTTGGTTAACTTGTCTCTTCACATTCCAGGGCTCTCTCCTTTGCTGCAGACACATCAAGTCTGTCTTAGAGAGAGCAAGGCCTGTTTTAGTAGAAAAAGTATCATGACTCTTGCTGGGATTCGCCAGTGACCAATCTAGTACTTTGCTCAGTAGAGAAAACATAAATTCTCGCATATTAATCACAAAATGCTGTATCCCAACCAAACCTTTAGAACATATAGAAAGTATTTTAAATATGTGGATTCTTAGTTCTGTTGTCCAGTACTAGTGAATCAAAATTTGATGGCAGTAATTGGATTTTAAGGTGTGGGCAATACTTTATGCCAATAAAGTTCTGAACTTACCACTATCACTGTAAAGGATGCAAATTAGTTTAAAAAGGGGGAAGATTATGTCAAAATGACACATCTTTAATTTTTTTCTATGCCCACAAATCACCAATTTTCCTTGAAAGCAGGAATCTGAAACTCATTCATGCAAAGCAGAAACTCCCAGAAAACATCCTACAAAAGGACATGAAATCCTTAGTATGAAATAGGAATTGTGTGTTGAAATAGTCCTCAACCAGAAAAACCAAGTTTCTGTGGTTTTCTTAAATCGCATTTTTGCACAAGATTCACGGAGTAGAGTTTTAGGCATTCCCGCTTCTCTGCAGGGAATTCTATGGCCCCATCCCTGAATGTCAGCCCCTAAAAACAACAACACATATTTACTAAGTGGCCATGGGCAACATTCTTAATTTAACTCATGAGAGAGTAAAGAGAACAGGCAGGTGACATAACAATGGGAATTATCCAGTAAGATGTTTTTAACACAGAAATATTCTCTAACGTATCCTTTAACTCTGAGGAAAAATGATGAAATAAGATCCACTCAGGCAGTGAAGATACTATAATTTTGTGACGGATACAGTAGAAAATTAGGGCACCAACACAGGCATGTACGTTTTTTAGGCTACATTTACACCACACAGGGTAAGTTGTATATATTGTTCAGATAGAAAACTCATAGTGAATCAGTAGGTATCCCTCACTTTTTTTTTTTTTTTTTGAAGTTGGAGTCTCACTCTGTCGCCCAGGCTAGAGTGCAGTTGCCTGTTCACGGCCACTCCAGCGTCGACCTCCTGGGCTCTGGCAATCCATCTGCCTCAGCCTTCCAAGTAGCTGGAACTACAGTCGTGTGCTACCACATCCGGCTAATTTTTTTGGGGGGGATTTATTGTAGAGACAAGGTCTCACCAAGTTGCCCAGGTTGGTCTGGAGCCTGCTGGCTCAGGCAATCCACTTGCCTAGGCCTCCCAAAATTCTGGGATTACAGGCTGAGCAACCAAACTCGGCCCCCATTCACATTTTAATGTGTACAACAATGAACTGAATATTGTTAAAATGCAGATTCAGATTCAGAATCAAAATCGGAAAGAAGAAATGCTGAGCATCTGCATTGTTTTGAATTGGGGGTCTCACTATGTCATCCATGCTGTAGTCAGTGCCACAGTCACAGCTCCTCACAGCCTCAACCTCCTGGGCTGAAAGGATCCACCACCCGCCTCAAGCCCCTGAGAGCTGGGACTACAGGTTTATACTGCCACACCTGGCTAATTATTTTTTTTAGAGATGAGTTCTGGCTTTATTGCCTAGGCTGGTCCCAAACTCCTGGGCTCAAAAAAATTCTCTTGCCTCAGCTTTATAACTTGCCGGTATGACAGGCATGAGCCCACCGTGCCCAGCCTAAGTTTCTGTATTTCTAACAAGCTTGCCAGTGATGCTTCTGGCACAAAAAAGAATATTTTGTCAAATGTCCTCCAAGCAGAAGAGCCTGACTTTATCTCAGTTTATCTGACCAGTAAACAAAGATGAGAGACTTCATTTTCCAAAGCAAGCTATAGGTAGAGACTCTAAGAAGAAAGGAGAGCTTCCATATGAAATGTGATGATCTTTGGTAAATATCCCTAAGGTATCTATTTTGTTTTGTTTTGTTTGAGTCAGAATGTCACTCTGTCATCCAGGCTGAACTGGTGTGGCACGCTCACGACCACTGCAGCCTTGACCTGCTGGGCTCAGGTGATCCTTTCACCTCAGCTTTCCAAGTAGCTGAAACTACAGACACGTGCCACCACACCCAGCTAATTTTTTGACTTATTGTAGAGATGAGGTCTTGTCAAATTGCCCAGACTGGTCTTGAACTCATGGGCTCAGGCAATCCTCTCACATCGGCCTCCCAAAGTTCTGGAATCATAGGCATGAGTCACCACGCCCAAGCCTAAGGTATCTATTAATAAAAAATTTAACTTTATATGACAAAAACACCTGCCAGTGGGCACCTTAACCAAATATAAAATTAATATCGGCCGGGCTTGGGCAACTTGGTGAGATCTTGTCTCTACAATTAATAAAAAAGGTAGCTGGACATGGTAGCATGTGCCTGTAGTTCTGGCTACTTGGAAGGTTGAGGCAGAAGGATTGCCAGAGTCCAGCAGGTCAACGCTGGGGTGACTGTGAGCATGCCAGTGTACTCCAGCCTGGGCGATGGAGTGAGACTCCAACTAAAAAATAATAAATAAATAAAATTAATATAAACTGTAAGAGGACAAATTGGTATCAGGTGCCAAGGCACATGGATGACACAACATCAGTGCTGTGATATTATTGGCCAAAATAATATTAAATTATAATCTGAATCTAATAATGAAGAAACATACAGTTTATGTAGAATTCTAGCTATAGGTTTTTCCCAAGTTTTGTAATCTCTAATCGTGTATTTAAATTGTCTTTTTTATTTTTTAGCGACCTAGAGAGCAAGTCTCTTCCAATTAGTCTTTATTCAGAACTTCCTGAGTGTGTCTGGGTAGTAAGTGCCATCCTGATCCTGTTTAAACATGCATTTTATTAACCATGTTCTGCATGGAACTGAAGGAGCATTCAGATGAAACCCTAATAGTACAAGTTTCCATCCCTTTGCTAGTATCTGAGGATCTGCCCCATCTCTATAAGAATTTGGGGTATCCATGCCTTCCCATGTTCCGCAGACACAGGGGAGCATTTTTAATACTGCAAGTCATAAATCAATGGTGAGAACTGTTTATGGCATCTAAGAGGTCTGGATGCAGATGACAGAGAGAAGGCTCTCTGTCTATGCAGGGAAGAAGTGTTTTTCTGAACTTTTAAATATCACACCCATACCCAAAAACTAGGTGAAACAAACTCATCAGGCAGGACCATCACAAGTAAAGAAGTAAAGGTTTGCAAGTTCTAAAAAGATGACATTCCAGTAGAAAAAGTAGACAAAGCTCCTGACCTGGGACACATTTACCTGAGAACAAGGCATTTCTTCCTCTTCCTTCTGTGAGATATTTTCTCAGGTGAGATTATCTGGACAAGTCAAGCCCACATTTTGAAAATATGCCTTTATTTTTTCAGTAAATTATTATTTTTTTAGCTGGATTCTCACTTTGTCATCAAAGCAGGAGTGCAATGGCAACCATCACAGCTTATTGTAGCCACAACTTGCTGGGCTCAGGTGATTCTTTCATCTCTGCCTTTCAATTAGCTGGGACCACAGGCAAACACCACCACTCCTGGCTAATTCTCTTGATTTCTTTTTTTTTTATTTTGGGTAGTGAAAACATCTTGCTATGTTGTCCAAGCTAGTCTCAAACTCCTGGGCTAAATAAATAAATTTTCTCAGGTAAGCCTCCCAATGTGCTGGGGTTACTGGCATGAACCACCACGCCTAGCCAGGATATGCCTTTAATACATAAACACAATCCTTTACTTGCTACCACCAAACCCACAGACAGAAGGACCTAGAAGTGCAGAAAACGTTCACCTTTTTCTGCCTTTTGTCACAGAAAACAGGTTCAAGAACAGAGAGCACCTACATAAAGCCATCCTGCCTTCAAGTGCCATCCCTTGCCACAAACACCAACAATTTCTGCTATAGCAATGAGATTATGGCCCCACTGACATGCCTGGCCAAACCCAAGCAGATCAGGCCAGGTGAACTCTCTTCTAAACTCAACTCTCACGAATCTATCTGGGCACCCTAGTGCTTGCCTCTGACGCCACCTTAGAAACACATGAGGACAATTAATAAAAACAACACGGACACTTCCATCAAGACTGATAGAGTCTGTAGGGAAGGCAAAGGTTATGGTATTTATTTATACTAGCCATGTGACCCTAATTGGAAGCATGGGATCAGAACCACTTAACTGAGCATTATCTCTCAAGTTTTTTTTTTGTTTTGAGTTGGAGTCTTACTCTGTAACCCAGGCTGGAGTGCAGTCATAGCCACCCCAGCATCGACCTGCTGGGCTCTGGTGAGCCTTCCACCTCAGCCTTCCAAGTAGCCAGAACTACAGGTACGCACTACAATCCCAGCTAATTTTTTATTTATTGTAAAGATGAGGTCTCACCAAGTTGCTTAGGCTGGTCTCAAACTCACAGGCTCAGGCAATCCACTCACCTCAGCCTCCCAAAGTGCTGGGATTACAGGCTTTGGCACCAAGCCTGGCCATCTCTCAAGCGTTAATTTACACATAAATCTTTTGGTGTTTTGGGTCTCGTTCTAAGAAACTGTGCCTTTGCACATTTTAAGGGATCACTGAATAAGCTTTTAAAACAAGTTCCCTGTAAATGAATGCTGATGTTGATCCACCTGAACCCAAAGTCAGCAGAACTCAGTTAGAGAAAGCAGGAGCAGCCCACAGGATCCCTCACACCCAACACTCTTATCACAAGACAAATACTTTTGATCTAAATAAAGACAACTAATACCCATCCTGAAAGATTACATTCTCTGCTGACCCTTTAATGTTTACAGAAGTTGACTGGGCATGGTGGCTCACATTTGTAATGCCAGCACTTTGGGGGGTGGAGGTGAGAGAATTCCCTGAACCCAAGTGTTTGAGACCAGCCTGGGCAATGTGGTGAGACTTCATCTCTACAATAAATCAAAAAATTAGCCAGGCATGGTGGTGCATGCCTGTAGTTTCAGCTACTTAGAAGACTGAGAATGAAGGATCGCTTGAGCCTAGCAGGTTGAGGCTGCGGTGGCTGGGAGCATGCCACTGCACTCCAACCTGGGCAACAGAGTGAGCCTGACCAAAAACAAAAAATAAAAAAATTAAGTTTATGGAGGCTGGATGAAAAAGGCAGCAATGTCTGAGGAGGCCTGCCCTTCAAAAGTTACCTGGACACGTGCCCTAGGGTAGAGTTTACAGGGCATGCACCACTATGCGCTCAGAAGTACGCTGCAATGCACTGTGCTGGGAACCACAACCACACAATATGAGAGTGAATATTCCTACATCCTGGGATGGAAGTAATAAGTGTCCCTTAATTCTCAGGATTGAGGTGAAGAACCCAGTATTTCTCTTTTTGTTTCTCCATCATTAATTTTAAAAGACATCATTAATTTGGGGATGTGACAAATAAAGGCTAAATATAAAAAGATGGGAAGAATGCAGAATGCAAAGGCAGAATGTAGTTCAGAGGGATTTTTCGTTGCTTATTTATGTTGACTTTTTTTTTTTTTTTGAGTTAGAGTCTCTGTCACCCAGACTGGAGTGCAGTGGCACACTCACGGCCACCATATTCTTGACCTGCTGGGCTCAGGTGATACTTCCACATCAGCCTTCCAAATAGCTGGAACTACAGGCACGTGTCACCATGCCTGACTAATTTTTAAAATGTAGAGATGAGGTCTCCCCAAGTTTCCCAGGCTGGTCTTGAACCTGTGAGCTCAGGCAATCCTCTCACCTCAGCCTCCCAAAGTGCTGGGATTATAGGTTAGCCATGGCGCCCAGCCTTATATTTACTTTTTTATAACTTAAGGAGCAACTACTGGATCTGCAGCAGTGGACAATAGGTTGCTGGGAGACATGACTCTAGAAACACGTGTTTTAAAAAGTAGAAGCTCCCAAATACATGGTTTTTGGGCAGGACTGGGGAACGGAGAGTCCTAGGCAGGATTCTGATGTCTGTGCTTCTGGTTTTTCAAGGTCTGCATTTCCTAAACCTGCCCAAGAGAAACTTCACTTCCAGAGATTGTATAATTTGAATATATTTAAGCCACTTAATTCCTTGTCTACTTTATAACATATAATAACAAGTAATTTCACCAAAAACTCTCAGGCTTTTCTAGGACAATTAAATTAGAAGCTAAGTAGTTTTTAATAAGGTTAAAAGCAACAGAAACAAAAATGGAAACAGTAACGCTTCTGTCCATTAATAGCCCTTCAGACAGTGACATCAGAACTCACAACTACTAAGGAAAAGCTCCAAATGAAGACCAAGTCCCCTGAATACTGCCATTTTTTGTACTGACCACATGGTGCTGAATTTAACCATTTACAACTGATGGAAAGTTCCTAAATTGTAGGGGCCTTGACTGACTCATCTGTTTTTTTATTTTTTTTTTTTGAGTTGGAGTCTCACTCTGTCACCCAGACTGGAGTGCAGTGGCCGCTCCCGGCCACCGCAGCCTCGACCTGCTGGGCTCTGGCGATCCTTCCGCCTCAGCCTTCCGAGTAGCCGGAATTACAGGCACGCGCTACGCCCAGCTGATTTTTTTATTTATTGTAGAGATGAGGTCTCGCTGCCCAGGCGGGTCTCGAACCCGCGGGCTCAGGCAATCCACTCACCTCAGCCTCCCAAAGGCGCGGGATTACAGGCTGAGCCACCGAGCCCGGCTGACTCATCTGTTTTTATGGTGACCATGTGACAAGGAGATAATTGGTTTATCTATCAGTTTGATTCTCCAGACCGCCTCCTTCTTCCTCCCCCAAGTACCAGGATACCAGAGCAAACCCCATCTGAGTACCATTCCCAGTTCCAAGCCATGATGAGTTCATGGAGGTTTATATTTTTATTATTTAAACTCAGCAAATAAAGTATTATCTTAGCTTCTTCAGATCACATCCTTCAACCTAGTCAGACTTTCAACTAAAAAAACCCATCTTTATGTATATAAATTTTTAAAGACGTGGGGTACAAAAGGATAAACATCTTACACTCAAATAATGAAATAAAATTCTTAAATACTTGGACAAATTGGAACTATATGGTTGCAAGGTTTTTAAAAAGAAAACAAAAGAAAAGCAGCTCAGGGAAGTGGACTGTTTTGCCCACAGTCCACAGGCTTGGAACCACTCTCCCTGTGAGAAGCAGCCCAGAAGGACTCACTCCCACTCCGGGAAGGAAAGCTAAACTGATGGGAATTTAATTCTGGAAATGTAATTCTCCACGGTGCCCTCCTCACAGCATCAAAATGCTCTGATCTCCAAGGTCTCAATTTGCACCAAGGACTACATTCTCACCTGAAGTAAGTAGTTTAAGATTCTGACCTGCAGCATCTTTTTTTCTGACCAGCAAATGTGTGGAGTCTGTTGGTGTGGAGTCCAGCACCAACTGATTGTCCAACAAGGAAGTTCTGTTACCACCCAGAGTAAGCCCAGGCCCCACAAGCTAATGGCTCAGTTCCACAACTCTGCCTTTACTGCAGATGAGCGCTGCAAACCCCAGGTGCCATCCATCTATGCTTCCGAGCAAATGGCTATAAAGCAGGGGTTCCAATAGACCCTCTTCAGGTCCAAAAATTTGATGGAACTACTCACAGAACTCAGGAAAACACTTTACTTGTGTTTGCTAGTTTATTGTACCAGACACAACTCAAATGGTCGAGTGAAGAGATGAGTAAGGCATGGGATAGGGGCAGGGGAGATGGGGCTGGCAGGTGATTTTGGCAAACAGCTGGGACTGAGGACACCCCATCCTTTGTGCTCTGCCAAAGTTGTTTACTGAAAAGAAGCCTCCCTTACATTACGAATTAGGTGATGTCCCCCTTTTCCCCTCAAAGCCAGACATACACACTGCAAATCCTTATTTTCTGCCTCAGAAACAATTAAATGTCGGAACAAAATGCCTGTAAACTAAACTGCTGAAGTGTTCCTCCTTCCCCCAGGCCCCTGAACTCTAACCCACCTCAGCCTGAGTCAACACAACCCCTTTTATGCTCCTCCTAATAACAGGCTGACATTAGGGTGAAACAGTCTCTGAACTGGAATCTGGTGTTGCCAACCTCTGTCCTGCTCTCTCTCTCCCACCATTTAAAAAAAATCTTGGTTTCTCCCCACTCTGCCCATTTCTGCCTAAACTTTGAGAGGTTTGCATGTCCCATAGCTGGCACAGTCACCCTACTGCAGTACTCCTTTATTATAAAGTTATTTTAACCCAAACTCAAATTTATTTTATTTGACAATGTCTATAAACTGCCTCAGGACAATAAAACTTGTACCTTCCAAAAAAGCACCGCACGCTTCATTTCCATCGCAACGCTGATCACAGCTTTCCAGGGTTCTGCAGCTTTTCTCACCATCACAGGCACCTCCCATGACGACTGTGAACAGATGGGCACACCTGCAGGGGAGGCCCTCCGGGAAGAAGTACCTGGGCCATCATGACCTCCTTTTACAGGATCAGGACTGACCACTGCTTGGAATCTCTGGGCCTACGTGTCTGCTTCCTGACTGAGGTGATTCACTTAGTTTCACATGAGAAAACACCCAATACAAAAGAACTCAAATTCACTGTTCACGTCTATGAAGCGCTGGGAAGCACTTCCATTTCATACTCCATCATAAAAAGCAAAAGCATATATAGCTTTCAGACAAGAAAAATGTAATTATTACTTCCATGATAACAAATCGTTTTGTAGACAATTAATCACATGTGAACACTTCTAGTAGTTTCCTTGTTTTGTCCCATAACATTTAGCGTTAAACTGATGCCCAGATAACAGAATATAAAGCATTTATCTACTGGCACAAATTCTTCACTCAGCAAAAAAAGAGGAACAGATGTTTTCATGAAAATAAGTAGTTCACCAATCTACCACACTTTCTGGTGGAAATGTACTGATTTTCCACAGCCATAATATGAGAAAATTTTCCTTGTTTCTTTTCCAGGTTCACTTTTCAAAGCAACACCTTGGGATTGTTTTATGAACTCACACTGTAATAGAACTGACCTCAGAATCACCAGAGTGTGCTTCAGGAATTTGTTCCTTTGAGTTGCTGAGTCCGGTTCTGTTGTATGAAAACTCTACTTCTATTTTCCTATGACAGATATTTGAGTAATTCCTGCTTATGACTATTATAAAGGGTTTATGCATATGCTTAAATGAATGCATTTTGTATTAAATTTAATTACTAGGATTTAAATGACTTTTCTTTGCATTTTTAGTGCTTGCTTTAGAGGCTAAAATATGCATCCTTAATGTACCATAATGTACTTGAAATTAATACTGTGTTATTTTAAATATTTAATACATAAAATCTGCTACAAAGCAGCTCCATTTACCTGATTCTATCCTCTGTGGTACTTTTATAAATTTTAAATCTACATATTATAAATACCATGATGCAGTAAATATTAAAATATTACAAATTTTGCTTTAAATAATCATAGATTTTAAAAATTAAGAAATAAAAGTGTTATAAATATTTAAAAATAGGTGTTTGGAAGTTACATATAGTGTTTCTTCTTTAAGTTGCATGCAGAATTTTTTGCATGCATCAGTATGTCTTACCAAAAGTAAGATTCCAGTGGATGCCTTCCATCATGAAAGGGTAGGCGAAGCACACTGTTTCTACAGGAATAGGCACTTACTCTGGATATTCATTGGTTTTCACTGCATGCAGTATTTCTGCCAAAACTGCCATCTGTGGACATGTTGAATTCCTTATTCACAATTATGTTATTTCAAAAAGCATTGCTTCTGGGCAAGAAACTCACTTCAGAGCCAAGGATGTGGGACAATGAACATGTGCTTCTGGAATTTATCATCTTACCATGGTCCCCTTATCATGAAGCAGCTGGATTCCTGCAAAAGTCAAGCTGTCTTTGGAAATAATAAGAAAGGTACACTGAAAGATAGGTTGCAATACCTTCAGGGCAGGAGAAAAGTTCTCCAGAAAGCAGTATATGCTCTAAATCAGCATTCAATATACGGTGCTGTTTTCTTGTAGTCAGGATTCACAAGTTCAGAAATCAGGAGATCACAATGAAAGTGGCACCAGTCACCACTACCTCTAGTGACTCACTAGCAAGATTCTTGGTTCTTCTCACAACTTTTTAGTCTGCTGGGCTAGAGTTCTAGGGTCAAGAGGAAGGAATAATTCCACCAGAGCACACAGCACTGATTCCATTGAACTGGACATTAAGAATGGCACTGGCCACATTGGGCTTCTCATGCCTCTGAGTCAATAAGCCAGGAAGGGAGTTATGGTG
>NW_007231977.1:0-9690 GCF_000164805.1 Carlito syrichta
CAATGGGTTTCTAGAGTGAGCCATGCCTGTCACAGTCACAGAGCCTTCAGCTTAGGCCAGCAGAGTTCCTTTAGGCTGTTTGTGCTGCATGGCAAAAGGGGGAGGAAAATGGGATCTACGGCTCCCGAACACATCCTAGCGGTCTCGAGATCCATGGCCCTCCCTGATCCCTAACGCTCAGTGGGCCTCCGTGGCCGGCTCCCAACATATATGCAACATTTGAAAAGTAGTTTGAATGATCTGCAGTAGATAGTGGCTAATCCAAGATTAGAACTCAAATCTGATGCACAACTGTAGTTCTTTTCCGCCATTGTTTACAAATATGATTAGCAATGATATATATGTATATATATGTATATTTGATGAGAGATTTGATGAGAGATTAGCCACAAGAATCTGATGCTCTGAATGATTATAGAGGAACTTAAAAAGTAAGATTTAGGACAACCCCCTCAGGTCCCTTCTCACTGTGGGAGCTTTTCTGTCCTCTTAATAAATCCTGCTAAGATTTAACCATCTTTAAAATTTCTATCAACCTTTCCTACATTTAGCAGGGTCAATGACAAGTATGAGAAAGTCCTTAGTGACTGTATTTTTACAACTTTCACCTTCCTCACACCTTTCCCCCACCCCAGGTTTGGAATTTTAAGATCATGTGAATTATTTTGGTTGTTGAGACAATACTCGCTACTGAATCTGAGCCCAAAATTAATCTCCTGAATGTATTCTGATTGAGTGCTTCAAGGTAGTCCTCTTTGGAAATTCCAGTTATAGAAGTAACTCAGATGAAGTCAGCCTTGGAAGATACTCCCTATATAATAACAAATGAGAAAAAAATACAACATTGCTTATTGTTACCTCATGTTTTATATTATAAGCTATTATATGGGATTGTAGGTTCTTTGGATGGCAAGACACAACACAAAGACATAGGGATAGATGAAAGGCAGAACTCTTTGTTAGGTACAACTCCAAGTGACAGAAGGCAGTCACACAGGACTACACAGCGGAGGAGAGGCTTGCTTGCAGGGACAAGGTAACAGCAATCAGAACCATAGGTGGTAGTTTAAGCATGACAATCATGGAGGAGTTACTAGGCTTCAGGGATGGCATGTGGACTGACTGCGTACTTAGAATAATTTCAAGAGCTATGAGCATATGCGCCTTGTCTGTTTGCCTGGTACCTGACCCTGGGGTGATTAGGGTGGGTAAATATTGTCCCTGGAGTGTGAGAGCCAGCAAAGGAAAGTGTGGGGTATGGACTTAATCAGCTGCTCAATCAGGAAACTAGCCTCTAGCCAGGGCCTCTAAATGGGGTTAAAACAGCATTTCAAAAAACCAGCCAAATAAACAAAACCTCCAACTACCGGAGGTGCCAAAAACATGTATACACACTTTAAGAGATGTTCACTGTAATCAGAAGTGTCTGGATGCTGATGGTAATCACATTGAGCACCTCTTGTAATTGTAGAAGCCAATGTGACTTGTATTCATCTTATTGAATATTATAATTTGAATACAGTTTTTTTTCTTTCTTAAAATGTGTTTACTTTTTTGGCAACCTCTGTGTATTATACCCTATACGTGTCCAAACTATTAAAATGATCCTCAAAGAAGAGTCAGATTTAATATTTCACATATCAATATCATTCGTGGCTTACTGGGCTAATTAACATCAATTTCAGTAATAAACTTCATTTGCATAATCTATGTGAGTAATGAATAGGCAAATATTTATATTATATGTTTTAATAATATATAATTAATTAGCTCACAATTATTAAAGGACCTCTTCTGTTGAATTTACACAGGCTACATGCATGCTAAAAATCATACAATGACCACAAACCATGGGACTTTAATCCACTTACTTCTAGCTTCTTTCTGAGTTTCTTTCCTTACTCTGCCCCCAAATTATTCATTAAACATGAAGAATTATCCTTCTTTTATGTATTTATCAGTGAAGCTGGGAGTTAAAAACAGCATACAGCACCACAAAAATGGACAAGCTGTTCCTCTGCTGAATGCAATTAAGGAAGTATGTTTGCATGTGATTGCTTTTGACTGTTTATCATGAATCAGCAGCACTTTTGAAACAAAGCAAACTATACATGCTCTTACATGCAGTGTGTTGAAAAAAATATGTAATGTTAATGCATCTCCTTTTGTAAACTTTCCTTAAGCATTATTTTCTTTTTAAAATATATAACAAACTCAAAATAATGGATTTAGTATTGAATAAATAGCATAAGTACAAGATAGAGAACTGGGTTGTAGATATACTTGCCTCAATACTTACATTTTTTTTGAGTGGGGGTCTCACTCTGTTGCCCATGTTAGAGTGTACTAGTGAGATCACAGTTTACTGCAGAATTGACCTCCTGGGCTCAGGTAATCCTTTCACTTCAGCCTCTTGAACAGGCATGACCACCATGCCTGGCTAATTTACTTTTATTTTTTGTAAAAATGAGATCTCACTATGTTGCCTAGACTGGTTTTAAACTCCTAGGCTCAAATGATCCCCTTGCCTTGGCCTTCCAAAGTGCTGTTCAAAGTGCTGACATTGCAGGCATAAGCTACTGTGCCTGACCCAATGCTTACTTCTTAATCAAAGGAATGCCTTAAGACGCTGTATAGGAAGATGAAATTTGTTGGTGCCTACCAGCTGTCTGGCACTGGGCCTGCAGTTTTGTTTCAACATAACCATCACAGCAACTTTGAACAGTCAGTCAGCATTATCCATATTTCAAAGTTGAGGAAACTGAAACATAGGGACATTAGGCAAGCCACATAGAGCAAAGCTTCTCACTATAGAGTGGTTGTGTATCCCCAGTGATGCCGAAGATGATAACTGTTTTCCTTTTTTATAGTTCATAGTTATTTTAATGCCAGTAATTATAATAAGCACATCTAGCCTATGATTTTTCATATGCTATGGCCAAGTTTTAAAAGTGAATCAATTTTAAAGATAAATATTACATAATTAATATTGCACATGGTATCATAATTAATAGTTCACATGGTGCTTTGGTTTGAATGTGTTTCCCCAAACGCATGTGCTGGAATTTAATCCCCAGCACAACAATGTTGGGAGGTAGGGGCCAATGGGACGTGTTGAGGTCTGAGGGATCCACCCCATGAATGGATTAAGGCCAATTATGAAATGGTGGCATGCTGCCAGTTTGACCTCTTGCTGTCTTGAGTGTACCCTCTTGTCCTTCTTCCATGGGATGGTGTGCCACAAGGGCCCTCATCCAATGCCGGCACCTTGATAATGGACTTCCAGCCTCCAGCACAGTGAGAAATAAATTTCTTTTCTTTATAAATTACCCAATCTATGGTGTTCTGTTATAGCAACACAAAATGGACTATAAGGGTTATGTAGACATGACAATATATTAGAACAGAATTTGCTGGTATATTTTGTTTCTCCTTGACTGACTTCTTTACTGATAACTTTTATATCACATAGTTCCAGAATAAAACTCAAAGTTTGGCATTACTATATTCTACAGTCTAGTGCTAGCCAACTGGCCTCTAAGTATATATCTTCCAAAGAACCACTCACTTAAGACAGAGAAG
Source organism: Carlito syrichta (assembly GCF_000164805.1). Taxonomy (NCBI): domain Eukaryota; kingdom Metazoa; phylum Chordata; class Mammalia; order Primates; family Tarsiidae; genus Carlito; species Carlito syrichta. The sequence goes on from NW_007231977.1 coordinate 3,583, forward strand.
TTTATTCATTTTAAGGAATCTGAAGGCATGCCTCACTTAAAATGCTCACCACACTCTTTTCTACCTATTTTTCTGTTTCCAGATCTACATTGTATCACCTCTACCATGGTGCCATATAACACAGTCTCAGAGTCCTCTCATTTTTATTTTCATCTAGATATTTTTATTTTTATTTTTGGCAAGCGAGTCAAAGTTTATTCAGGAAGCACATGTGACAGCTCTTGCAGCAAGAGGGGACCTGAGTAGGTTATCCCTAGTCTTATTTTTTAACATATATATATGCAGAAGAGGCATTGTAGACTACTGGGAAAAAAATACTATTAAGTAAAGGGGTCAACTGCCAGACAGATGTGAAAAATAGAATTAGATGCCAACTCCTATAGTTTGAATATGTCCCCCAAAATTCATGTGTTAGAAACTTAATCCCCAGTGCAATAGTGTTGAGAGATGTGACTATTAAGAGGTGATGAGATCATGGGGGCTGTGCCCTCATAAGTGGATTATTGTTGTTATCAAGAGATTGAGTTAGTTATCTTGGGAGTAGATTCCTAAAAACAGAGTTTGCCCCCTTCCTTTTTTCTTGCATGTATTCTCCTACCCTTCTGTCATGGGGTGATGCAGCAATAAGACCCTCACCCAATACTGAGCAGATATAAATGCCATGCCCTTGGACTTCCCAGCCTCCAGGACTGAGCCAAATAAAACTTCTAAAATAAATTGGTCTGTGCTATTCTGTTATAGAAATACATAATGGATGCAGATACCAACCTTACACCCTCTATTATTATATATTTCTATCAAATAAATAGAAAATATGCTAGCTGATTATAGAACTGTACTGCAAAAATTGAAACCTTAAGATGTTTGAAAGAAAATATCGGAGAGTAACTATGTAGCATTAAGATACAAAACTACTTCTTAAGACAAATGAAACATAAGTCGTCAAGGAAAGTTGAAAATTTTTACTACACTAAAATAAAAAAAATTCTGTATGACTCAAGAAACCATAAACAAAATTAAATGCAAAACCCTTTACTGGAAGACTGTATTTTCAGCATCCATACCTAGCAAAAACTTTGTGTCCAGAATAAAGAACAGATATAAATGAGTGGAAAAAACAATAAAAATAGTAAAAATAAAAACAGTAAAAAAAAAATAACTAGAGGATATGAATACACAATTTGCCACAGAGAAAATTTAACTGCATATGCAAAGATGTTCAAACTCCCAGCAATCTGAAAGATGTAGCCATAAATTAGCAAAATTTCAAAGTGTGATTATACCACCTGTTGGTGAGAGGGTGGGATGAATGAGAACTCTGACAATGTAGGAATTCAAATTAGCTCAATTTTTTGGAGAATAATTTCATAATTGTTAATAAAGTCAAAGATGCACATACTCCACAATTTGGTACTTTCCCACTATATATTAACTTTAGAATCTCATGTATGTGAACAAGGTGACAGGCACAAGGGTGTCTACAGCAGTGTTGTTTGTAATAGTGAAAATGATAGATGCGGGACCAGCAAAATTGTCTGTCAGTAGAGACATGAATAAGTAAACTCTGATTTAGTCTTATGGTCAAAGGTTTAGCTGAAGGAAAAGATGAAATAAAGGAACAATTATCCAAACAGCTAAATCTCAATAATGTTAGGTGAAAAGTAGTAAACTACAGAATGATACCTTGAATGTGACATTGTTTCTACACAAATTTTATAACACAAAACAAATATATACACAGTTTGTGGATGTGTACTTGCATAAAATATGCTCAAAATAACACTAACTTTGGTTTTATGCTGTATCTTGGAAGCAGGAAAGATAGCTGGAGATGGGATCAGTTGTTTCAAACATTTGATCCCTTAAAACAAGGAATCTGAAGCAAATATGGAAAATGTTAATGTTATAAAAATCAGGAAGGAAGGGTCATGGGTATTAAATGATCTTTTTACTATTTTGCCAAATGATTTTCTTTTGCATGCCATAACTTTTTTTTAAATGATTGAGCAATTCCACTCTTAGGTGATTACCTATGAAAAATAAAATACACAAAATGACTTTTACAAGCATGTCTATAGCAGTTCTACTCTTAAAAGCTCTAAACTGGATAAAATACAAATATCTTCAGTGGGGAATGGCATAGTCATACAGTAGAATGCTACTCAATGACACAAAAGAATGAACTGCTGATAAAAGACATAGATGTGTCTCCTAAGAGCTTTATGTTGAGTAAAAAAAGATACAATAAAGCAACGCTATAAGAGATTCATTTGTATGCAGCAAGGTGGCTATATAATTTAAGTCGTCCAGTGCAAAAAATGAGCAAAAAGCAGGGAAAAAGTACCTTTAAATGTACTAAGATATAAAGTCTTTTTCTTTCTTCACAGTTTCTCTCTTGAATTGTCATGAGATTTTCTTGTTATTAATGTTCCAAAGAAAAATTCAAATTCAAATTGTTAATTAAATCTTAAATAATAACATTTATTGTTCATTTTTATTTGGGGCAATGCCAGTTTTAAATGCAAATATAAAAAGTTTAGTTTTTATGCAGAAAAACTGAATTTACAAAATTTATATTGTTAGTCCATTCAGGCTGCTGTTATAAAATGTCTTTGGGTAATTTACAAACAACAGAAATTTATTGTTCACCGTTCTGGAGATTGGAAAATCCAGGAACAAAGTACCAGCAGATTTGGTGTCTGTTGAGGACTTGCTCTCCACTTCAAAGATGGAACCTTATAGCTGTGTCATCATGTAGTTGCAGGTCTAAGAAAACTCCCTTAGGCCTCTTTTACAAAGGCAATAATCCCATTCATGAAGGATGTGCCCCCACAACCCAATCCCTTTCCAGTTGCCCACTTCTCAGTATCACTGCACTGGAATTCAGTCTCAACATATGAATTTTGAATGTGTGTGAAGGGACAAACATTCAGACCAGAGCAGATATTTTGTTGTTCATACATGCATAGGTATTTTGTTCTTATCTAAACAGTGGAAACACTGCACAAAATTAATTCTACTGTTTTTATTTCACTTCTTGACATATGAACATTCTACTAACACTCTACCCTTGGTTTAATGGTGAGTAAGTAAATTCTAAAAAGGAAATGAACTATGGGCTGCACTTTGCTCTATCTTTCTTTTCCTTTTATAACATCACTTCTAACATAAGTGATTGGCCAGTACAGGAAAGTAACACAAAGCTTGTGATAGGCTTTCTTGGTTGATGGTGCTTCTTGGGATATCATTGTCCTTTTTCTATGTTTGAAACAATTCTGCTTGGAATGGAAAGCATGACTTCCAAGGCTGTTGGTGCCCACACTTATTTATTCATAGAGGTGACATGCTTAGTTCACTTTGAGTCTCACTGCACTACTACTCATCATTTGTCCTCATGGGGTCATTGCCGAGGCCATACGTGATTGGAATGACAAGGAACAGCAGATACACATATTGCTTCATTGTCCAGACTTGATTTATAAAACACAAGTTCAAGGATAAAATTATTAAGAATGTCAAGAAAGCAGTAACAGTAGAACATTAAACCAATTGCATGCCTCTTTTGAGCACAGTTATACGTGTACGTTTCAGTTATATGGGTGTATACATTTTAAAAAATGAAACATTTAAAATCTGTGAAGAAGGATTAAGATGGGAGGAACAAGCAGGAACAAAAGTGTGCTGCGTCTACGAAGTTAACCAAGATAGAATTTTCTCAGCACCCAGAGAGTAATGGGACAGGCAGCACACCCCATGACTCATCAAAGTGATAATAACCACACAGTGCAAAGAAGAGGAAAATCAAATGACCTGGATTAGAACTAGCCAGACTCTTGTCTGGATTACTGCACAGATCATGAGTAGCCTCTGGATGCAGTGAGGAAAGTGAGTGAGGGAAATTCAGAAATTCTGTCCTCTTGCCATGGACTTGGAGGTCCCCGTGAGCCTTGCAGGACTCTAGCCCTTCACAGAAAACTGCTTTACCCACAGTCATGCTCAATTGAAATCCATGTGGAGTGGTGCAGGGGAAAAAAAAAAAGCCTTGAGCAACTCCACTCTTCATATAGCAGGAACTCAACTCTTGCTTATGGCTGCATTTTAGTCAGCCTGGGAGTGGACAGCCTCCAAGGGCAAACTCCACAGTGGCAGACAGTTCCTGACTGACTGTGGGAACCTGGGCTCAAAGGCCAGTTGCACTTTGACATTCGGAATGCAGACTGCCTAAGGCTAAGGCAGAGGCACTGGATGAGACTTGTTCTCTAGCAACCCTCATTCTCAAGGTAAACTCTTTTATGCTCCAGTGGCCCAGGACTCCCTCCCAATCCCCGCTGGTGTAGCCAAGAGTGCACACAGGTAGAGGACTTGAGATTCTTTCCCCTCATTCTCCCTTGAAACCCAAAATGGTCAGAGAATCTGGGTAATCCTTACAACCCTGCCTTCAATTTAGGTTGATTGGGCACTTCTTTGGAGCAGCACATGCCAAACACCATCATGGTTGGTTCTTTCCCACATGTGCCACCTCCTGGCTGGAGGTCAACAGCACAGCCTTTCACATCAGATATAATACCTCAGCTTTGGGGACAATCTGATACCAGATTCCAGCTAACACCACTATCCAGGTCACCCTGGCCATTCAGGGCATCTTGAGCCTATGAAAGTACCCAATACAGGACCACCACAGCTGGCAATTGAGAAATCCATAATATCAAGGGTACCCTACAGTGCCTATATCAGCCCCCTGCCAACTTCAAATAAGAAGAAATAGTCTACTCAAATGAGAAGGAACCAGAAAAATAATTCTGGCAATATGAAAAAAACAGAGCTCTTGAATAACTCAAAAAGACCACACCATTTTTTCAGCAATGGACACTAACCAAAATGAAATTTTTGAAATTTCAGAGATAGAATTCAAAGGTTGATTATAAAATTGCTCAATAAGATTCAGAAGAAAATTGAAAACCAACATAAGGGAATTTAAAAAAACACACCATACAGGACATGAATAAAAAATTCTCCAAAGGGATGGACATTAAAAAAAAAAAAAAAGTTGAAATTCTGGAAATGAAAGACACCTTTAGGGAAGTAAAAATGCAGTAGAAAGTTTTAATAATGGACTAGAACAAGCAGAACAAATGATTTCTAAACTTGAAGACAAGCCTTTTGAATTAACTCAATCAGGCAACAATAAAAAAAAAAGAGTAAAGATAACAGAACAAAGTCTCCAAGAAATAGGATTATGTAAAACATTAAAATGTAAGAATAATAGCAAGAGAATAAGTACTCAGAGACTGGCTAAGCATTATGAAGAAGAAAGGAAACTTCACTCAAAAATATAAATACTGAGGGCATTTGTCACCACTAGACTGGCTCCATAAAAATTACTAAAAGGAGTTCTAAATACTGAAACAAAAGGTCAAAATACATCATTAGAAAAACACTGGAAATTCACAAAGCTCAAGAGTTTTATGGCTCTATTGTGATAGAACAACAAAATAGGGAAAATAAACAAACAAAGCAACAACAGAAACAACCAGCATGATAAATGGAATAGGGCCAGGCTCGTGACTCAGCCTATAATCCCAGCACTTTGGGAGGCCAAGGCTAATGGATTGCCTGAGCATGCAGGTTCGAGACCAGCCTGGGGAACTTGGCAAGACATTGTCTCTAAAAAAAAAAAAAAAAAAAAAATTAGCTGGGCACAGTAGTGTGCGACTGTAGTTCCTGCTACTTGGAAGGCCGAGGTAGAAGGATCGCAGGAGCCCAGCAGGTTGATGCCGGGGTGGCCATGAGTGTGGGTCACAGAGTGAGACTCTAACTCAAAAAAATAAATAAATAAAAGAATTTTAAAAATTAAATTAATTTTTAAAAAAATTTTAAAGATATGGGGTACAATTCAGGGTTAGATATACAAGTGTTCATTATGCAGGTACCCTTGTTCATGAGATGTGCCCCCCCTTCCCCAGGCAGATTCCCACTTCTTGTCCCCTTCCCAACAGTTTCCTGCTACTGCCAACAATTTTTTTATAGTATTACAATAATTGTTCAAGTTCCACTTATGAATGAGAACATGTGATACTCAGTTATTTGTTTCTGTGAAAGATCACTCAG
>NW_007231978.1:0-31085 GCF_000164805.1 Carlito syrichta
AAAAAAAAAAAAAAAAAAATTAGCCAGGAAAAAAAAAAAAAAAAAAAAATAGAAAGAAGAGTGTAAGTGTGTGTGTGTGTGTGTGTGTGTGTGTGTAATTACACATGGGTGGGATAATTTTCATGCAAAAAGATTTTTTTTTTTTACAAGAGGATTCGTGGCAGGATTCTCTTAAGTCACAAGTTCCTCTTACTCCGGAGTCAATTTTCCTAGCATGATTCACACCAACCTTCCAGGAAAGGGCTTTCTGCTCCCTGCTGTCTTGTCACCCTTGGCCTTCTTGTAAGGTTTTCTTGAACTTTGAGCTGAAATAGCAGAATCCTGGATTGAGAGCAACATAGCCACCATATTTCATTGATGTGCCATGGGCCATAAGATGCACCATGATTTTATGTTCCACCAAGAAAGAAAAACACTGTCCATTGTAATTGTATGATTTGAATGATTGTAAAACAAATCCTGATTTCAGAAATGTTAAAATAGAAAAAAAGGCCTCTTACAATCAATAAAATGCAGTGTTTGAGGACCAGGGTCAACTGGATGGGTTAGCAGACTGGCAGAATAAGAACGTACAAAATAGGTTCAATCTCCAAATTATACTTGGCTTAATATTATTATTTTTTCTTTGTTAAAGAAACCATGCATTTATAGACTTGATGAGGGCAGAGACTAGGTCTGTTTTGTTCACCACTATCACTTCACTCATAGTAGGTATTCAACAACTATTTGCTGCACGAATAAACAGAACAAAGCAACATTATAAAAAACATGGAAAGCCCAGAAAAAAAATAAATCATTCATAATTCCCCCACTGTGGGTATTTTAGCTTATTTTCTTCAAGTCTTATTTCCTATGAATATGCTCTTTTATATACATGTAAATATAATGTATTATTAGATTTAGCTCTGGGATGTGCTTTTGTATTTTTCTATTAATATAAATGAAACGATGAAATGAGATGATGCGGAAATGCTTTGAAGACTGTAAAATGTTTAACAAATATCTTATTAGTTATAATAATCATGAAAATACTGATATGAATGAGGCTGATTTTCTGAGAATCTACTTCAAAGCAAACACCAAATTTGCCCTCTGAAGCTGGGAATCGGTTCTATTTCCTCATCCTACTCACCACGGGGATTCCTTCTGTTTCATATTGAGGAGAGAAAGAAAGGCTTAAGGCTTCTTAGAAGTCATATCTCCAACTTTCCACCCAGACCAGAAGCTTCTTCCATCTCACCAATGGAGGGTAAGCAGGGGTCAGAGGAGGAATAAGCACATCTTTCAGGCTGATGAAAAATAGCACCCTACAGAAAACTTTTTTCCTCTCCAACCTTTGCTAGTGATGGGAAGTTACACTTTGGGTTTCAAAGAATGTTGTTCACTTACTCTGCATGCTAATAGCAATGTGGACACCAGAGAGGTGTCAGTACAAGTAGTTCATGATACTGGTGATGGGTACATTCAACACATGACAAAGTCACATTTGCCTTGGACAATTAGTCAAAAACTTACTTTTAGATAGTCAAATAATTCACATACACATTTATTAGTTGAAACCTGTGCCTGGTTCTTTGCAGGGACATAGGCTTATACTCACATAGCAGAAGGGAATACTGACACATTTTCTCTCCTTGATCAAACTCTAGCCAGCCTCTTCTGAGCTCTCTTCTCAACTAGACCTTGACCTTGGTCTATGAAGACTTGGATAAACACTAACATATTTTCTAATAGCTCAAGGTCACATTCCTAGGATGCCTCTAGCTGCCCCTTAAAGAGTTCACCTGAAAAAACTCAAGGCTATCAAGAGAATTAACTGTTTCAGCCAACACCTGAAGAACAGTAGGCATTCTTCATAATGTATAGTGCCCCTGCCTCCCATCTTGGTGGGAGGGTAGTAGCCTAACTAACTTCAAAAGGCACCAGTTAGCAAACCCAGATGAGTTTTACAGGCACCAATCTCTACCCCCTTCCTAGTTTTTTGCTTCCCTAACTCTGCTCATCCTTGCCATTCCCCACCTCTGCTCCTTCACTCTCCCTTTGAAACACCCAGTCCCCTTTGCCCAAGCTGGAGTTGAATTTAGTTCATGGAGGACCCTCTTCCCTGTTGCAATAGTATATTGCTGATGAAAATCTGCCCTTACCATATCAGCCAGTGTCTAACTTTATCTTTGACAGTACTCAAGAACATTCCTAGGCTAACAGTTCGGGCTCCAGGCTTACTTAGGATGCCTGTCTGTCTGCACACCTTTACTGGATAATCCCATGTTCTCACTTTTTCTGACTCTCAAATCCTTAGCCTTAAACTCGGCCCTCTGCCTTCTGCCTCATGCCCTCCTTCTAACTGTCTTCAGGGATGCATCCTTCTGGTTGCACCATTTGGTTTGTACCTTGTACACCGTTGGTCATCCTCATTGATGCTTGCACCACCTGTCTCAGTCTCTGGGGGCCCGAAGAGGCAAGGCTGACCTCCCAGCCACCCTACTCTCATCTCTGTCTCAAAGCTTCCATGCCATCACCTATGGGCTGCAGTGAAGTTGACCTTGGTCTCCCCAGCTGCCCAGGCTTGTGTCCAGGGCACACTTTGTGAAAACCATCAATGTTTTCCTATAGAGTAAAAAATATAGCTTACTTGTAGATTTATAATCATTTTCAATGCAGAATATCACTTTATAAAGTGGCTAAACAGTTGTGACTGGCACTAGATAAAAATATGATGTTTGATCTAAATTTTAAAAATGAGCTGAGCTCATAAGTTATGAGTGCATATCTTTCCTTATTTCCTGAGTGTGCTATCCCCACATCCAAAGCTGGTACTTCTGCCATTCTCAGAGTTAACTCTGCCCAAAGCCTCCCCCAGAAAATTGCCTTCAACGATCTGGTTTAGGATTTGCTCCCAGTCACAGTCCTTCCAGCTTTTATTCTGGGTAAACTAGATGACAAGTGTCCAGGAGATAAGAGAAAGAAACAGAGTCTGTATCTCCCTGCAGTCCTGCTTTGAGACTTCCTACTGAGAGATTGTGAAGGCTTTCCTTCTGAGATGTGAGACACTTCAGACGTGAGGCCGTGCCTGTCTTCCCTCCACCAACCGACAGAGTTGATGCTGCTGTCTCAGCTCGCTGGGTTGGGCCCCTCCTCAGTGTTACATCAAAGAGAGCGGGCAGGAGCCCACTTAAATTTGATGGTAGGAGAGGGATGCCCCCCCATCCCTTTTCTCTTTGTAGGCTGCTTTGAATTATATTAACACAAGTGATGAAACATATCAAACCCTGGTTAGCAGTTTTCCTTAACGTCCTCTGGCCCTCCAAAAATTTTAAAACATCAGCTTGCACAGAAAGACAGAATGCTCTGGAAAAGAAAAAAAAAAGAACCTAACCAATTCAGCGAAAAAGAAAATAAGCTACATTTCCCTCATGCTTAATTTTAGGAACTAACAGGTTGTACAGGAGAGCTGGTGAAGGAAGTTAGCCAATCTTTCTTCAATTTCAGGGTAAAGACCTTGCCTGAGTGGCATCCCATTTCTCTTCCTTGATCCTCTGGAGTCGACCAGGGTAGGCTGAAGACCACTGATCTGGGGAGCTCAGGGAACTTACCCTCTGCTCCTGTGTGGCCACGAAGGTCTGGAACCCCGGAGCCACCCCAAAGCCCAGCTCTTGGATGAAAGGCGGCTCAGACTGACTGTGGATCTGAACTTTCACTCCTGCTTCAAACGTCGTTTCCTCTGAAAGAACAAAGATGAACATAGCCATGGGTCAGTAACAACACACGCTCATACAGTCCTAGGATTGGAAAGCTCAAAGGGATGCAAGGAGGCCATGTGGCAGGCAGAATAATGATCTCCAAGGAGGTTCACTCCCCCATCTCTGGAAATTGTGACTACGTTACCTTACATGGCGAAATTGATTGAGCTAAAGATCTTGAGATGGAGAGACTCGTCTGGGTTATTCAGATGGGACCCATGTAATCACAAGGGTCCTTATATGACAGCGGCAGGAGGACCAGAGTCAGATAGAGGGTGGAAAAATTCTGTGCTGATGGTTTGGAAGATGGAGGAAGGAGCCATGAATCCAGGGATGCAGGCAACTTCTAAAAGCTGGAAAGGCAGGGAATGGATTTTCTCTACAACATCCAAAAGGAACACTGCCTGCCAACAACCTTGATTTTACTGACCCTAGTGAACCCAATTTTGACCTTCTGACCTTCAGAATCTTAAAGTAATAAAACTGTGTTATCAGCCATAAAATTTGTGGTAATCTGTTATAGCAACAATGGGAAATGAATTCCCATTAGGCAACTCCTTGCCTCAGTCACCAAACCTGGAGAATGGGATTATGAGATGAGGCAAGCTCTTTTATTTTTATCGACTAACTTTTCCGCTGGGCTATGAGCTGAAGCTGAGGTTATCAGGAGGAAGAAAACATGATAATGCAGTGGTAGAAAGAAAATGTAGGGTTTGTTTGTATGCCAGGGTGCCCACCCCTTGGACTGCAAGAGATGAACAAGAGAAGCCCCCCTCCTTTCCTTTGGCAGGAGAAATAGTCCTTGGCAGTAGGAGGTGGCAGAGTCTGGCTCACCTTATATGTTTAGTGCTCACAGCTGGTGGAAAATACACTTATGGAATTGTATCAGCCTTTAGTGGATCTCCCTCTCTGTCTTACCCTCTCCAAACAACCTGTAGGATGAACTTTCCAAAATGCAAGCCTGAATAACTTGTTTTTAAGGAGCCCAGTCTCCTTTACCCACCTTGTCCCAGCCTTGCTCTGGGCAGTCCTCTGCAGCGCAACACTATGTGGTCAGGACCTCCAGGGCTGCCTGGATTGGGTGTTCCTGGTCCCCTGCTCTGCACAGATGGCACATACCTCTTCTTCTGCCTGGGATGTCTTTCTACCTTGTCCATCTGACCATCTCCCTACTCATCACTGAAGATTCAGCCACCTAGCCTCATCTCTCTCTCTCACTCTGTTTTATCTTCTGCAACTGCCTCCTGGAGCCTCTGCCACATCACATGGTGATGATCCTTTATCTGGCTGTCTCCTCCAGCAGGCTGGAGCGACATGAGACCACATTCTAGGCTTTCTCTCTGAGTCTCAGAGGTCCTGCACAGGGACAGGCATATGGCAGGCACTCAGGGAATGCCTACTGAATAAATGAGGGGGAGATTTGTGACTTACACCTCACCTCACCTCACTTATGAATGAGTGAGGCCAGTCTGGAGTCCAAGTCAAGGAATATTCTCAAAGAATGGGAAGAGATTGGGTAAATGGAGGAAGGAAAGATGGAGCAGGGGGAAAATGGGGATTGGGGGCCAGGAAGGGTGAGGGGGAGGATGTGTCAGCACTGGGCCATGGCTTGCAGAGGGTTTAAGGAAGCTGGCATAGAAGAGAAAGTCTTGGAAGGAAGGGCTGGGGCCAGCCAGGGGCATGGGCACAACCTCCCGAAAGCGTAGAAGCTACTGACAGAGGAGGAACAGTGGTTTAGAGCTGGGTGAGAATTCCAAGGCCAGGGGTATGTGAAAGAAAGGCCCAGTAGGTAGACAGGGCCTGGGGGAAAAGATAGGCAGGGCTCTTATAGTCTAGACAAGGAGTCCAGAGGCTGACACTGGGTTTCACAAAAAGGTCCTCAGCCAGGAATCCTTTCAGATATGGTTCATGGAGTAGGAGGGAATGCCAGGCAATCCACAAACACATCCCTTTCCCTCCAGAACACTGAATTGTTCTGCAGTTTCTTTATCCCATCACCCCAACTAGACTCCTTTCTCTGTACACCTGTGGTTTTGTGTAAATCTCTCCCACTGATGATGAATTCCTCAAGACAGGAGACCAGGTCTTGTTCATTCCAGAGCTGCCTCATCTAGTCCAGGGCCAGTCCACAGGTAGAGCTTCAAAGGAGGTGCTTAGATCAGAGAGGGGAACTTCAGGAGAGGGAGAACTGACTTAAAGAAGGGAATTCAGCCATCAGCTTTCAGAGGCTGTTTTCCAAAGTCTGCTAACAGAGGGGTTGAGGAGAGCGTGAGAAGCCAGAAAAACAGGTAGGACAGGGAAGAGAACTGGGTGTGAGTGATGTTGGGATTCCAGGGATGCTGGGAGGAACTGAAAACTGAAAAAGGAGAGATGCCAACATGTTTTTTTAAGAACTGTTGAAGCTGTGTGCCTGGTATCCAACCCTACAGCTGGTAAGACGGGTTCAGAGGAGAGGACTTGTGGCTTACAGGGGAAATGAGAAATGAAGCCTTCCTATCAGAAATACTGTGAGGCATGGGCAGGACAGACAGACCTGGCATGCCTCTCTTCGTGAAAACCACCCAAGGCTAATTGGGTTGGGCTAGGGCTTGAAAGAGGCCCCGGTTTATTCTAGAAGCAGCAGTAGCTGAGAGCAAAATCCTAAAGTAACCTCACTTTTTTTTCTTTTAACAAACATACATCCAGCGACCAGGTAGATGGACATGAGCGGAAAAGGGAGATGGATAATATTTCTGCTCTTTTTAAAAACTGCTGTCCAGTGGAACTTTCTGCAAAGATGAGAACAGTCTAGAACTTGTGCTGCCCAGCATGGTAGGCACCAGCCACAGAGGTAGCTCATGTGACTGAGAAATGGAGTTTTATTTAATTTTAATTAATCAAAACTTAAGTTTAAATAGCCATATGCGGCTAGTGGGAAACCTTGTTGGACAGTGAAGTTGTAGGACAGCCAGCTATAGCAGACCCCGGCCCTCCCAGAGCTGAGGGGTTAACCCTCCCAGAGCTGAGGGTTCTGCCAGCCTGTCTTCCTAAGCAGGTGCTCTGAAGGACCTGGGTGATCTGGGTAGGTTTCTGAGCGGCAGAACATCGCATATTTGCAGGCAGACCAGGCCTGCATCCCAGACCCTCCCCCATCCTGCTTTTCCCAAAGCCCTTATTCCTATATCTCCAGATGTGCTTGTTTCTCCTCCTTACAGAACTGCCCTTGGTTCCCCTCTAAGGATTGCTCTCCAGGCTGGGGGTGAACAGTAACCCCTTCCAGTCTGCTCTCATACCAACCCTCACTCTACTCCCTTTCCTGGGCATGGCACAGTATTGGTTTGAAGACCCAACTTGAGAGCTGAAGCTACCAAATACAGACTTCTAGAGCTATAGGTGACCTCAGACCATCTACCCAGGAATTCTCAAGCTGGAACACGAGCTAAGATCCCAGGTGATGCTTCCTAGGGTCCACCCACTGAAATTCTGATTCAGTCACTCTGCAGAGGGGTGGGGGGTGGGGCGGGGTGGAGAGGGGAGGTGGAGAGCCCAGGAATCTGCATTTCCAGGGATTCTGATACAAGTTATCTGAGATCAGTCACATTTGGGCAGACAGTGATCTAGTCCAGGGAGGGGAAAACTACTTATCCAAAGTCACACAGCAAGTCAAAAGCAGAGCAGGGGCTGGAAGCCAGGTCTCCTGAGTTCTGATCTGGCACTCTCTCTACCTCACCAGGAGTGTGGTTTATTTAGTGTGAGCAGATACCTTGGTTCATAGCTCTGTGGTTCTGAATGGGGGCTGAAAAAAAAAAATCCTTTTCACTGTCATATCCCCTAAAGTCCATAGCATGGTAGATGACACAGGGCAGAGCTCAATAAATAGAGTATCAAAACAATGTATACGTACTTTAAGAAAGGAAAAAAACCTATTAAAATTAGAAGATGAATACAAGTCACATTTGACTTCTGCAATTACAAGAGGTGCTCAAAGTGGTTACCACTAGTGTTCAGACACTTCTGATTACAGCAAACTAAAAGTGATATATAGTAACATCTCTCTTTTTTGTTTTTTGAGTCAAAGTCTCACTCTGTCACTGGAGTGCAGTGGCACTTTCATGACCGCCACAGCCTTGACTTGCTAGGCTCAGGTAATCCTTTCACCTCAGCCTTCCAAGTAGCTGGAACCATGGGTGTGTACCACCACATCCGACTAATTTTTTGACTTACTGTAGAGATGAGGTCTTGCCAAGTTGCCCAGGCTGGTCTTGAACCCCAGAATTCAGGTAATCCTCTCACCTCTGTCTCCCAAAGTGCTGGGATTACAGCCATGAGCCACCGCGCCTGGCTGCCCTTGTTAATCAGGACCACAACGAACCCAGACAATGAACAATAATGCTGGGTGGAGAGGAGCGCGGGAAGGTGGAGTTCAACCCACAAAAGCCAGAATTGCTCAGCTCTTTTTAGGAGTGTGGCTGTGGCTGGCACCAGATGAGATCTACCTGGCTGGGGAGCGGGGTGCATTTTCTATGTGTACATAAAGGGTCTGGGAGCTCTGTGGAAGGAGGCGAGAGCGATGGGCAGAGTGCACATTGGGGCAGGGGACATATACCACAATAAAAGAAGCTAAAATCTTTTATCGTTGCAAGTTACAGCAAACACGCTGAGGAAATTAATGCTGGAGAGAAGTGGGAAGAAAAGTTTATCTGGGAAACTGGGGAATTGTTTAGGCTCAGACAGATGATACTAGATACAAAGCAATCTTGTTCTAGACAAAACTGATTTTATAACCGTGCCTGGGCAAGGGGGTCCTAATTCCACAGATCAGCTTGAGAGGAGAGGGTGGGAGGGTGACCAGTCACATAGGGGGTGTCTCAGTGCAGCAAGGGTCCTGTGCAGGATTGCTTCTGTTGGCATCCCCTACCCCAGTGCTTGTCCAAGCGGCTCTCTGCCCTGGAGTTTGACCTCTGGAGACTGTCTTGACTGGGCTTGCCCTCTGGCTTGCCCTCTGGCTTCTGACTGGGATCATTCAATGGTGAGCCCAGGTAGGACACCCGAGGGAGAGAGGAGAGTCAGGCTGGGGTGTTCAGTCTCTCAGCTCCACTTGTGGGGTCACTGTGGGTTGGCGGCATGTCGCTTTGGATGGCCACAGCTCTGAGTTGGGGGCTGGAGGGAGAGGTCTCTGTACTGCTCTCTCTCTCTGGGTTGTGACACCAGGTCATTTCCTCCTTCCCTAGGGGTGGTAATGGATCTCCCTGATACCTGTCCCAGGACACTCATCATCACATATTGCTTTCTAAGCCTTGCCTATACCTCCATGATATTCCTAGTAACCAGTTTGAGGGTACTGTTGATTTCCTACTTGAGTCTTGAGTAGTAGAGGCCTCAGGAGTCCCCTCTGTGGAGCCATTCAGGGAAGGACAGCCACTGTGTTTGAGCATGCTTAGGGATGGAGCCCTTCCTCCCTTCAGTGACAGCTTATGGTTTTCAAAGCTCACTCGTACATTGGTTGAAAATTGCCTGCTTATAAATTTTACCCCTGGTCCTAACTCTACCTTGTCTTGCATTTGACACTTCTTTCCAGAGATAGGGCACCTCTTTCCCAAACAAGAGTCAGGAATTCTGAGAGAAGTGGAATCACAGGCTTCTTGTACTTCGAGGGTCAGAACCAGAGAGATCCCAGGTTAAACACTGGGACTCAGGGGTCAGGCAGATGGAAGTCAAGCCCAGTTCTGTAACCTACTGCAGATTATTTAATCTTTTGGATTCTCATTTTTCTCATCTGAAAAATAGGTATGGACATAAAATGGGTCATTCTTCATAGGGCTGTTGTGAGGCTTAAATGAGACATCGCATAGGAAACCCTTAGCACAGAGTCTACTGCTTAAAAAGGACTCAGTATTTTGCAGTGTCACCACCACCACCACCACTACCACCACCACCATCATCAATTCACTATTTCTGCTTTCTACAAAATCCAACTGGATCAGTTGCTGTTTTATGTTCCTCTTGGCTCATGCTAGTCCCTTCTTCTAGACTGGGCCTTTCTCTCCTCTTCTATTTAGTCACCCTCTACCCAACTTTGCTGTCACCTTCTCCTCAAAGCTTTCTCTCTATTGGGTGCCCTAATATCTGGTACTTATCACTTCCACATTTAGTCCTAACTATCTATGAAGACTATGTTTTATATAGGTTTATAGACACAGTTCTTGGTACACAGTAGGTACTCAATAAATGCTTGTTGAAGTGAACAAAAGTGCACAGTGGACCTCAGAAACTAACAGAATCCCATCTTGTTTTACAGATGTGCTACTGAGATGCAGGTAGGCGGGTAGGTTTGTGTAGGTCTCACTTAGGGGTAGAGATGTTTGTTGACAAGCTGGGTCCACAAAGTGCCTGCTGAGCGTGCTCAAGACCCCCTGCCACAGTCCTGAGGCAGCAGGCATTGAGTGATAGGCGACTGAGTGAGTGTAGGGACTCAGACCAGAGGCCTGCAAGCTCATGGGGGCTGGGCAGGGGCTGTAAAGACTGCCTGGGATGGTCCTCTCCTCTGAAGGGACTTGGCTGATATTACTATCTTGTGTGGCTGATTTCTTCCTAATCTCTGCTGCCCATGAAATCATGTGGCTTAACCCTGAAGGTCTGTTTATCAGGGCCCATCCTTTGGGAATTGCTGCTCTATGTAGTAAGGGAGAAAGGTCTGGAGTGTTCCTGTCTGTGTGTCACACAGGCATGGGGAGAGGCTTGGCCTGTCAGGCAGCTGGGCCACTTACTCCCCACAGGTGTGTCTTGGGCTGCCATTGTCGACTAACTGCTGTGATGCTACTCTGAATTTCCCAGGGAACTGAAGAGTGTATATGTGTTTGTGTGTGTGTGTGTGTGTGTGTGTGTGTGTTTGTGTGTGTGTGTGTGTGTGTGTGTGTGTGTATGTGTGTGTGAGAGAGAGAGAGAGAGAGAGAGAAAGAGAGAGAGAGAGAGAGAGAAACTATCTTTGAAATGTAGAGACATTGTTCTTATTTCCCTAAAGCATTTCCTGAGATGCTGCTTTGGAGTTCATAGAAACACAAAAAAACCTCTGACCCATGTGAGGACAAGACATGCAGCTGGTGCTTCACATCATTCCATGCTAATTCCCTCACTCACTGGACAGCTGTGCATCAAATGCCTGCTGTGGGCAGGTGCCCTGGCTACTGGCCAAAGAACAGTCATGCACCAACAGAGTTTCTGTCCTCACGGAGCTCATGTTCTGTTGGGGGCGACAGACAACAAACAGGGGCACATGTGATATCAGGCCAGTGGTGGCAAGTGCTAGGAGGAGAAGCGAGGCAGAGGCGCGGCAGGGTTGGTGTGGCTATGCTGGATGGGAGTCAGGAAAGGTCCGTTCAAGGTGATGGTGCTTTTGTAGTAGCCTGAATGAAATAAGCAGGTGATGACCACGGAATGACCCAGGGGAAGGGTTGCAGGCTGAGGAAACCGCAAGTGCAAAGACTCTGCAACAGGAATGCTCTTGGCCCATTTCAAGAACCCAAAGAGGCCAGAGCAGCAGGGACATGGTCAGATGCCAGTTAGCCATTTCGCTTCCTCCTCACAGTTACTCTGAGAGGTAGTCTCCCCCATTTTACAGATGGGGAAATGGAGGCTCAGAGAGGGCACCGGCCCTATCCATGCAAAGTAAATCCAGAATCAAACTCTTGCCTGTTGAGCTCCAAGGCCTGTGCTTTTTGTTCTCCACTACATGGCTTTGCTCGAATACTCTGAACCTTTCTAGTGTCACTGGCCACATTCTGTATTGGCTTGTGTCCTTTGGGACTTTGCAGGCTGGAACCTGAGCTCCTGAGCTTTGAATCCCCAATGGGACATGATGGACAGCAATATTGGCACATGGAAAGTCAGATTTGGGATTTTCAGACTTCATCTTACTAGCCTCCCAGCTGTCCTGACAGCGGGGGGTCAATATCTCTATTTTATTATATCTTTTTTCTTTTACATTGTTTTTATTTTACAGATGAAGAAACCAAACCTCATAGAAGGTAAAAGACCCAGAGTCTACGACTCGTGGCTGCATACAATTTTGGAGTTAGAAGAGCCCTTGACACTTCTTTAATTCAACTAACTTTTCATCTTTCAGGTGAGAAAACTGAGGCCCACAGAGAAGAAAGTGGCCAAGTGTCACATGGCAAGAGGCAGCTGGGCAGAGCCCAGAACCCAGGTCTCTGGACTCCACACCCTCCTCCACCCTTTGTTAGTCAGCCAGAAGCCACATTTGTCCCAGATGACAAGCTGAAAAATTCCAAGCTGGGCAGGGATAAAGAGGGAAGAACAGTTTAATTTACAGTCTTAGTTCTTTCATCTCAGAGTTCAGGAGAAAATTCACTGAGTGTGGGGTAGTGACCATAATAGGGAACAGAGTTCCAGCCCCAGCCTTGAGAGCCCTGTTGGATGCTGGAGAGCCCTCCAGATACTTTTGACGTCAACTAGAGGCACCATCTTAGTCCTGGCCTCCCTACTCGCACCAGAGAAACTCAACAAAGCCCAAAGCAGGGAAGAACATCCAGAGGCCGGGCTCGGTGGCTCAGCCTGTAATCCCGCGCCTTTGGGAGGCTGAGGTGAGTGGATTGCGTGAGCCTGCGGGTTCGAGACCCGCCTGGGCAACTTGGCGAGACCTCATCTCTACAATAAATCAAAAAAAAAAAATCAGCCGGGCGTGGTAGGGCATGCCTGTAATTCCAGCTACTTGGAAGGCTGAGGCGGAAGGATCGCCAGAGCCCAGCAGGTCGAGGCTGTGGTGGTCAGGAGCGGCCACGGCACTCCAGTCTGGGTGACAGAGATTCCAACTCAAAAAAAAAAAAAAGAACATCCAGAAAAAAAAGGGCCCTGAGAACACAGAGATCTGGGTATCTGCGTATGTTGTCTTCCCTCTCCAACTCTCCCCTGACGATAGGCTCAGTAAAGCAGCATCCTTAGGTAAGACGCTCAGAAACTACCGTCTAGCTGTGTGACCTCAGGCAAGTTACACTGCCTCTGTTCAAATGAAGGTGGGGAGGGCGTCTGGACTCTCAGCTTACTTTTACCTCTACAATTCCATAAACTGAGGTCCATGGGCAAATCTTTTCACCTCACTGCATCTCATTGTAATCTCCTACCAAGCAGATTAAAAAAAAAAAAATAGACGCGGCTATTCAGAACTCACATCAGATCAGAATAGGCTGATTATTCTAAAGACAGCACAAAGAATCCACACATTTTTACCTATCTAAAATTGGCCAATGCGTATCTTGTCCTCTTTCTCCAACCTTCTCCTGACAATAGGCCCAGTCAGGCAGCATCTCTAGGTAAGGCACTCCAAAACCAGCACAAAGATGGGCAAGTGCACGCCCGATTGCTCACAGGCAACATTTTGAGGCTAGGCGAGCTTCTGGAGGAAGAAAAATCAACATTGTGTCCCCATGCGGGGTGGGCTGCAATTACATCTGTACTAGGTGCAGCGTGATGCAGTGGTGTTCTCACGCATGGCTGGTGGGCTGGGAGATGTTATCAAGTGGCCACACGAGTTTGGTGAAAGCTGCAGACTCCAGCTGCTCCTGCAGAGCCATGGAGCACACTTGTCTTTTAAAAACCCTACGACGTCCTGCGGCAAAACGTGTTCCACTTCAGTGAAACGAGTGTTACCCAAAGCAACCTTTTATTTTTATTTTTTTCATTTTTAAGGAACACTAGCTCTTGGTGGAAAGAACCAAGGAAGACTAAATCAGAAGATGTGAACTCAAATCCTAGTTCCAATACTTCTCAGCCATGACACTGAGGGAAAGTCACTCAACGTCTCAGAGACCTGCTTACTGCATTTGTTAAATGAGTGAATGAGTTAGATGCTTTGAATTGCCCTGTCTACATCACAGGCGTGTATGAGGATCAGAGGGTAGAATTTGGGCAAAGCACACATTGTAGGGTGATGTGCCCGGGTTGGGGAAGGAGATAGTTAATGTTAAATCTCGATTATGCAACTGAGACATATGGTTATACTTACATTCCTGTTAAACAGAGTAGTATTTGCAAAACATACATTAGTGAAGGCACTGTGTGTGAAGCTGGGGCTAGTCTCATTACAAAAAGATTTGTCCCAGGGATTCTTTAAATAATGAGTTTCCCTAGTGCATCTAGGCTCAGAGATTTCAAATTACTTGATAAGAAGGCTGATACTAGGTGACCGGCGTTTGAGAGACATCACCCTTGAAAAGTCATCAGGAAATCTCTGAAATTATAGGAAAAGCTGATGGATAATTAAGATTCTATTTATAAAAATTCTGTTTACACACATTTATGGTAGAAGTTAGGTACAACCTAACTTCTGAAGGGATCATGTATATAGATTGTGATGTGATTAAGAAATTCAATACCAGCTCAAAGCATTACTGGATTCATAACAACTCTTTGTTGTTGAATATTTTCTCCATCAATGAAATTTTTTTAAAAAGCACAATCACTGTCATGTGTGATGTCTGAGAAATATTTTGATGTTAAGAAGACATCCTCGTCCTTCCAAATGGTAGGAAACAGTGGTCTAGATCAGAGCTTCTTACATGTGAATGTGCGTATGAGTCCCCCAGGGATTCTATTACCATGCAGAGTTGGGGTGGGACCTGAGATTCTGTATGTCTAACAAGGTCCCAGGTGATGCTGATGCTGCTGGTCAGGGGACCACACTTTGAGGAGCAGGACGCCCAGGAGAACATCTGTGCAAAACACACCAGGCTCTTGGTGATCTGGCTTCTACCTACCTCTGCAGCTACAGGTCTTATCCTTAGACCCAAATATCCCGGCACTCCACCTCCCCACCCTGATTTTTGCTACTCAGTTCCCTCTCTCTGCTTGGGATCACAACTCCCCAGGACCCCATATTTTCCACAAACTCCCACGCACTGCCTAGCAACCTAGGTCATAGGCCTGAGACCAAAAGCAAGGGCCATCTCCCTCTCTGAAGGCTCCTTTGAGACTCTCTTGTCCTCCTTCCTTCCTTCTTTTTTTTTTGAGTTGGATCTCACTCTGTTGCCCAGGCTGGAGTGCAGTGACCCGATCACAGCTCACCCAGCCTCGACCTCTTAGGCTAATCCTTCTGCCTCAGCCTCCCAAGTAGCTGGGACTACAGGTGTGTGCCACCATACTTGGCTATTTTTTTTTTTGAGTTGGAGTCTCACTCTGTCACCCAGGCTGGAGTGCAGTGGGACACTCACGGCTAACTCGCATAGACCTGCTGGGCTCTGGGGATTCTTCCGTGTCAGCCTTCCAAGTAGCCAGAACTACAGGTGTGCACTACTAGCCCGGCTCATTGTTGATATTTATTGTAGAGATGAGGTCTCAACCATGTTGCCCGGCCTGGTCTTGAACCCGTGGGCTCAGGCAATGCACTTGCCTCAGCCTCCCAAAGTGTGGGATTATAGGCTGAGCCACCGAGCCCAGCTGGCTATTTATTTTTATTTTTAATTTTTGTAGAGACGAGGTTTCACTGTGTTGCCCAGGCTGGTCTCTAACTCCTGCCTTGGCCTCCCAAAGTACTGGGATTATAGTCTTGGACTACCGTGCTTGGCATTTTGTCCTCTTTTCTAGAACTGACTATCCCCTCCTTTGTTCTCCATCTATCCTATATCTATCACAGCACTTGATGACATTTCATTGTTTGCATGGTCCCTGACCAGACTGCAGTTGCCTGGCACTCTTTAGGCACTTTATATGAAAGCTGTTTGATGCATGAATTTCCATCTACTATATAAAAAGAACCCTTGAGATATTCCCTAGATTATAAACTCTTCAAAAACCTGAACTGGCCCCTTCATATGTGTCACTAGAGTGCCTGGCACACAGTAGGTGCTTAGTGGAAATTTGTTAAATAGTGGACATAAGCTCTGAGGGTATGTCTGTTTCATCCACCTCCTTGAATGTCATCCTCGAACCACTGCTTGGCTGACTGGGAGTTTTAACCAGATCACATATATTTTCTTTCTTTCTTTCTGAGTTGGGAGTCTTGCTCTGTCCCCCGGGCTATAGTGTAGTGACATGGTCTTGGCTCACTGCAGCCTCGACCTCTGAGCTCAGGCAATCCTTCTGCCTCAGCCTCCTGAGTAGTGGGGACTACACGTGTGCGCCACCATGCCTGGTTAATTTTTAAAATTTTTGTAGAGAGGAGGTCTTGCTATGTTGTCCAGGCTGGTCTTGAACTCCTAGGCTCAAGAGCTTCTCCCACCTCAGCCTCCCAAAGTGCTGAGATGACAGGCATGAGCCACCATGCCCCACAGATCACATATATTTTCTTCATAGCACTTAGCATGTGCCTCAGGCAAATCTTCCTAGAAGGATAAAAAGCAAGATGCTTCCGGCTGCTTAATGGATACTTGCCCCCAATAGTGCTTCTGATTTATGGCATCATCTCCCCAGAGTCCTCAGACACCTGTGGAGACCTCCCCCATCCAGCACAAAGACCCACGCAGAGTGAGTGAGCATAGCATCTCAGTCGACCGTTGCATGTCCTTGTGCTCTGAATTCTCAGAATTCAGGCCAGAGCCTGCTTCTCTCATTATGAGGGAGGTCCTTAGGACCTGGTGCCATGACAAGAGTTTTTCCTGGGAGCAGAGATGTCAGAGAAACCATAGCAACCATCAGCATCCACCGTCTTGCTGTGTCCCATTTGTAACAGGGATAGCAAACGTGCTACCCTTGATAGCTGCTCAGACCTTCCAGCTACACTGAGGATTTATGAGTATTTTTAATTTAATTTTTTATTTTTATCAAAGCAATATATGTACATAATTAAAAAAGCAAATGGTACAGCGAGGCTTTGAATGAAAAACAGCGTTTCCTGCTCCACCTCTTCCTACCCTGAGTCCCACTTCGCAGAAGCAACAACTCTTAACTGTTTTAAGCTGTTTCTTCTGGTATTTACTTGTATATTTCCATGGACGTCAATGGTTTGACGGTTATTTCTTGGTTTTTAAAAATTGTAGATACTATTTATTGAATTCCTACCATGCAGAAATCATACATAATATTATACCGTCTACATAATTCCTACCTAATCATGGAAGATCAGGATGTGGGACTTTTAGGGTGGAGGGTTCCACCATGCTTTCTTCCCTTGCAAACGCCAAACATAAGTATGTAGTATTTTGGTTCAATTAGAATCCAGCTTTTACGAAACTATGACTCTATAATATTGTCTGCAGTCCAGCCTTGTAGTATACAGTGTTTTTGATCTCTTTCTTGTGAAGCTATCTTTTTTTTTGAGTGGGGATCTTACTCTGTCACCCTGGCTGTAGTGCAGTGACATGATCACATCTGACTGCAGCCTCCAACTTCTATGCTCAGGCAATCCTTCTGCCTCAGCCTCTTGAGTAGCTGGCACTATAGGCACGAGCCACCATGCCTGGCTAAGTTTTTGATTCTTTGTGAAGAGGTTTCGCTATGTTGTCCAGGCTCGTCTCGAATTCCTGGGCTTAAGTGATCCTCCTGCTTTGGCCTCCCCAAATGCTGGGATTATAGGCATGAGTCACTGTGCCCAGCCATTGTTTTTCTGGATTTTTTTTTTGTTTTGCCCAGCTCTTTCATTGTTGGAGTGTATGGCTTGCTAGGTCCCTACCACTAGAAATCCCAGATGGTAAAAGACCTTTCAGCACAGTCAGCCGGAACCACAAGGGCCATCCCTTCTAGGGCCAACATCTTCCTGCTCCAGTTTGGATGAACTGCCCTCTAGGTTTCCCAAACAGACCTATCTGTTTGTCTCTCGGTCAGCCTGGCTCTTCTTTTCACCCTTGTCTGGGAATTCTCCTTAGGCCAGATTCTCTTTCTAGAATCTTACACAATTCTTTCTTGGTCTGTTTTCTTATCCTCCAGTCACTTCCTGAAAAATTCTACCTGGAAGACACCAAATTCTATCCTCACTTCATTTGTAGTTTGCTGGGTCTAGAATTCTATCTTGGAAAAGAGAGCTTTCACCTCTAGAAATGTGAAGGCATTGTGTCATTGTCATTTGGTTTCGACTGCTTGTGTTGAGAAGTCTTGGAACGTTCTGATTCTAGATCCCAGGTATGTGACTTTTTTCCTCTCTCCAGAAACTTTTAAGATGTTCTCTTTATTTCTGTTAGGCCAAATTTCACCAGGATGTGTCTTGGTCTGGTTGTTTTGTCATGATTGCAGGCAGGACTTGGTGAACTCTTTCCATCTGAAGGATCATGCACTTCAGTTAAGAATTGTTGTTATATTAGTTCTTTGGCAATGTCCTCATCTCTATTCTTTTGGTTTTATTGTTCTAGAACTCATAGTAGTAGAATGTTGGACTTCCTGGATTGACCCTCTAAGTTTTATATTTTTTTCTCTCTTGTTTTCTGCCTGTTTGTCTTTTTGTTTTACTTTTTTGTGAGATGTCCTCAATTCCAATCCTTCTCTGGTTTAAAAATTGCTTGCAAACATATTTTAAATTTAATTTCTTCTTCTCTGAATGTTCCTTTTTAATAGCATCCTGTGCTTGTGTTTATGAATGCAATATCATCTCTTATCTCCCTAGAGAATTTTAATTAAAGTGTTTTGATGTTTTCTTCTGCTTCCTGCATTTATTTTTTATTTATCAAATGCTTATATAGTGTCTAGTATTATCCAGACACTTTTCTAAGCACTTCATAAATATTAATTCATTTTAACCCTCCTAACAACCCTATAATGTAGATAATAATGCTATTTTCATTTTAGAGGTAAAGAAAGGTTTAGTAACTTGAGGCTCAGAGAGGTTAAGTAACTTGCCCAAGTCACACAGCTGGTAAGTAGTATAGCTGATGTTGGAACCCAAGCAGTCTGGATCTACAGCTTTTGCTATTAGCCATTGTCTCTATTTCCTCAGTATTGGTTTTTTGTTTGGTTTTGGTTCCTTTCCTTTCCCCCAAGTGGCAAGCTATTTGGCTGCCTGTTCACTGTTGATATCCTTAAAGGCTGTGGCTGTGTGATCTTTTCTTGTGTGTGGGGGGACTTGACTCGAGGGCGACCTAACTAGGTCTTTTAAGGACTCCTGACTGTCATTGTCTGTGAGTCTTTTTTTCTTGAGCTTGTCAGTTTCTCTCGGAAAGAATTCCCTCAAACTTCTGCTCAGGAGTAGGGAGGGTAGATTAGTCTGGGTTGAAGCTCTCATTACTCAGTAAGCAGAATTTCACTTCATCTTCCCGTTTTCTGTATAGCACCTTACATGTGCCCTCAGCCATGCCTGAACTCCCAAGTCCAGAACCTGTTTCATATTATCTTCTTCTGGGGTGGGAGGGATATTTGTCTGGCTGCTTTGAGCTATGAGAGGATATCTTGACCTAACAGATCCTTTTGTGGACTTTTAACCAATCTTAGTTTTAGCTCCGCCTCTCAAGCCTGTCTTGAGCAGTATCTGATGCCTCCAATTCCTGATCCAGGCTGAGGGTTTTAGGATGGCGGCTGTTGGTTTTTGTAGGCTTCTCTAAGGCACATCCTCAGTTCTCAGCCTCATATATTTTGCCAAGTCGGTTGCCATTCGTCCACCTGCTTTACATCTTCCCCAAACTTGCTGGCATCTATTTACCGTTGTTGCCACTCCCATTCTTTTTGCCTTGCGGGTTTACACTTACTAAAAAAAACAAAAACAAAAATACCTTGATTGCCATTTTGGTGGGGTTTGGGAAGGGGCCCTCTCATAAACACATGCGTTCAACCCACTATATTTAATCAGGCTAGATTGTCAGCTTGGCTGAGGCTCTGGCACACTGCAGAGATGTCACGAGTTTCTTTCAACATTTCAGGAGAAGGGAGAGAGATGCTGAGAGTTGGTCTCTGAGATGCACACAGTCACAGAATCAACCTACACTCATCATCCCAACAACATCTGACTCACCACAAGTGGTTTTCAAACTGGGCTCCAAACTAGGGTTCCTCAAGGATGTCCCAGGGTTGGCCACAGGGAGCAAGGGAGAAAGCAAACTGGGGTCCCCATCTCCAGTGGAACCAGAGCTACTCTGCTTTTGTGTTTTATACATGGGACTGTGCTAAAGTTTTCATTCAATATAATGATTCTGCTCTTGAAAAAGAGAAGAGGAGAAAACAGACAATGAGGACTGCACCAAATCTATCATTACATGCCATTCTCTCTCTAGAGATGTTGCCCAAACCTTGTTTCCTGAGCTGTTTTCATGGCAATGCTTTTACAACCACATTTTGCACATTATAGAAATTTAGTGGTAAGAGCATCTCTTTTGGGTTTGGATGTGAGTTTTAAGCTTAGTTCAACTACTTAACTAGGTGTATGTCCTGCCTGGGTCCCATTGTCCTCATCCTTCAGTGGGAATTATAATGCCTTGTTAGGTGACTGGAAAATTCCTGGCACAGAATGTTCATGGCACATAGGAGTTATTCATTAATGTGGCAGGATGCACAAGTCCAGCATTTTTTACCTCTCAACAAACACTGGGGTACATCAGTGAGTTGGATGGTCCAAGATCCCTGACGTCTTGGAGCTTATGCTTTAGTGGAAGAGGGCAGACAATAGGAAATAAGCAGGCAAATCATATGGTATACTTGAAGGTGATACATGTCATGGAAAAAAGAAAAAATCAAGCGGAGAAGAAGGGGTAGGAGTGGGGGAGGGGTGGCTGTTTTAAACAGGGTAGTCACTTCACTGAGAAGGTGATATCTGAGCAAAGACTTGATGCGGGAGGCAATTAGCTGCCACAAGGATATCTGAGCAAAGAGAAATCTAGGCAGATGTTAATAGCAAATGCAGATGCCCTAAAGTGAGCATGTTCCTGGAATATTCAAGAAGCAGCAGGGAAGCCTGTGTGATTAGAGCCAAGTTGACAAGTGAGAGGAGGGAATGGGGGACAGTAGGAGGTGATGAGATTGGAGGGACACCAGGGGCCAGATCTTTACTCCTTGTAGGGCATAGCTTTTAAGGATAATTCCTTTGTTCAAAAATATATTCAATATATTATCACACTTATGGTTACTTAACACTAGGATTTGGGTAAATCAAGGCAGATTATATTTGATAAAAAGTGTATTTTGCATTGGAGTGAAGGGGATAGGAGGAAATGAGGAAGGGAGGGACCTATCTGTAGTCCTTTCAACATTTGAAGTTTTCCATTTAGAATTTGTTTGAGAACTCCCTGTACACTGATTCTATTTTCCTCAGATATAAGTCACCCTCAACCCTCAGTTTCATCCCCACCTCCCCCAGTGTGGCCATTCATGAGACTACCTGCCTAGCACAGTTCTCTTGGGAGCTCCTTCTGCAGCCACCACCCACCAGATTCATCAGGGTCTATTACAGTGTTGTCACATGAATTCACTTCCCTGATCACTGCCGATTGGTCCAGGGGTGGGCACCTGACTGAAGCTGGGCCAATGATTTCCTTCTCTGTTTTTTTTTTTTTTTTTAATAAGACATCAGTGAACAAGTCAAAACACCCTCTTGCTGGTGGTTGAATCTGTAAAATATAAAACCCAAGATCTATTGGGAGCCATATGTGGAAAAGTGTGTGTGCGTGTGTGTGTGTGTGTGTGTGTGTGTGTGTGTGTGTGTGTAAAGCTTGTCTCTAGTGAGTGAGAACGAAGAGGATTCAGAGAGAAGAGGAGTGAAAGATCTGAGAGTGTAGGGGCTCTTGGTTCCAGTTGTTTCTGATGCTGCATCCTTGCCCCTCCTGCTGGTTGGTTGTCTAAGCTCGCCTTGGGTTCTGAGGGCAATGTAATTCCTTTTATGCCTAAGCTTGTTTGATTCAGGTTTCTCATGCGCAACCTAGATAACCCACTGCCTATTTCTTTTATCTTTGAAGTTACTCAGAGGTATCTACACAGAATTTCATTTTTAACAACCTCTCCTCCTGTCTTCAGTTTAATTTCCTTTAGAAAACTCTGGCCATGAAATCTGCACTACTGTAGACTAGGGCAGTTTTTCTGAAAGTATATTTTGTGAGCTTTTCCATGAAAAAGAAGGCTTCCATGTTCAAAGGCATTTGGGAAATAAATGCTGTATGCAATATTCTTATCTTGCAGATTTATGATGTAGCATATTAAAGAATTCCTGCAATGAATACGTGTGTTTAACGTTGTCTAGCCAGGATTCCCTAGATTATTTTTGGACCCTGGATCCTTTTCATTCATGTAACATATGATATCCCAAACTCCTCATGGTGGGGCCCATGTGGGGGCATACTCTCTGGGTTCCCATGTGACTTAGCCCATTTCCTTTAAGATGGCATATTATCAAGGTACCCTGTGCAGAGATGCTTGAACAAGGGGCAACTTGGTGTTTGCCTTGGTGGGTGCGGGAGGAGGAGCTCATTGCCAGCTTGGAGGAAAGGATATTTTTGATAATTTTCATGAAGTCACCCTCTGCTTGCTAAACATGAGCCTATAGCCTGGATCTACCCAAAGGGTGGGGCTTTCTCTAATTCATGCCTTGGCACCACATGTGCTAATGATGGTCTTGCAAACTTCTGCCACCTCCCACAAAGTTCCTTCCTGTTAATCAGGGTTATGCCCTGAGAAGTGGGTTCCTCATGGCTTTCGTAAATTTCTGAGAGGGAGGCTGCCCATGAGGAAAGGCAAGAATGTACCAGAGACTCTTCTTTGAGCAGATTGGGACTTTCAGATGTCTGGGTGGTGTGGACCCCCGCCACAGGTGTGGGATATTTGAAATATCTGCTGCCTCTGGGGTTTTCTGACTGTCTTCTCACCTACCAATCTCCATGATCATCCTCCCACTTTTTACAGTTTGCAGAGAGGCCACATTTGAGCCCTTCAGCCATCCTGCAAAGTCGAGGGTTTTATTTGTCTTTCTTAATAGACAAGGAAACTGAAGCTCACTCATTGACTTCAGTCACATAGCTAGTGCAAGAGGAGCTGGGATTTGACTTTGGGTCTACCTGACCCTGTCATGCCGTTTTCTCTATCTACTCTTCCACCTCTGTCATCAAGCTGCCTGTGGACCGTCTCTCAACAGCCACATTTCCATTCCTTTCTTCTCCACTATTGCCCTCCCATAAGAGCCTGGGATCCTTCCTCTGGGGATTGAGAAGTGGGAGGGTTGGGGAAGTGAGATGGAATCTGTGAGGCTACACTGACCTGGCTGTGTCCACATCTCTTGGGAAGATGACCCATTTTATAGAGTCACCTCCATGCCGGGTATGTCTGTGCCTCCTCAGGGGGCTTCACAGACCAACATCCCTCACCTGCCAGAGCCCACCTCTTATCCTCCAGCAGGTGAGCTGGCTTCTCTCCCACCCACATGGGACTCATCCCCCATCAGCCCAGGAAATAAGCAGCCTTGAGGTGACAGAGCCTCCCAGAGGTGGCTCATTGCTTAGAGACCTCTCAGCCTGAAGAAAGGTACAATAAAGAAAGACTTGATGGAAGAATTCAGGGGCCTGGCTGGGGGCCTGGGAGAAGTAACTGGACCTTGGCCTCCTTCTCTGAGGGGGACCAATGGGGACAAGGAGTTCTGCCTGTCACTCAAGGTCATGGTGAAAAGAGGACCAGGGATGAGGAATATTATGACCCCAGGAATATGGGAAATGGCTGAAACGGTCAAAATTCAAGAAACCTACTGGAGCAATGAGAAGCTGCATTTCAAAAACTAACTACTCTCCAGTGTGGGAGTTGCTGGCTTCCTGTGGCTGTCTAACTTTAAATTGATAAAAATGAAATTATGATTAAAAATTCAGTTCCTCATTCTCCTAGCCACCTTTCAAATGCTTAGTCACTGTAGGGGGTGAGTGACTAATGTATTGGACAATGTAGAACATTTCCATTCCCCCCGGATCATTTTATTGGATAGCATTGATCAATTTCTTCTCTAACCTGTTATTTCTGACCCCACACCCTGCCCACCCCTGCTTTAAACCCATCCTTCTTTATGTAGCCTGCTTCTCCAACTGCCCAAACTCAAAGGAAGCAGTCTAAGTAGATCTAGCTGGTCTACCAACGAGGATAGCTCCCATTCCTGGCAGGAGTGAGAATGGAGCTCTTGGGTAGAACTTGTGTGCACACCTTGCTTCCTAATGAAATAAACTCCTGAAAGGCAGGATCTTTATCCTGTGTCTTTTGGATCCCTGACAATAACTTGCACTGTGTTAGGAATATGGCAAGTCCTTAGTCAAAATTATAA
Organism: Carlito syrichta; assembly: GCF_000164805.1. Taxonomy (NCBI): domain Eukaryota; kingdom Metazoa; phylum Chordata; class Mammalia; order Primates; family Tarsiidae; genus Carlito; species Carlito syrichta. The sequence continues at coordinate 23,866 of NW_007231978.1, forward strand.
ATTTGCTCTAAATTGGTATAGCCCATGGCCCAGTTGGGCTGACTGATGGTCCATGAGCTGGGATGGTTCATGAGCTTGGGTCAGAATAGTTCTGGCTCAGTCACTGCATGACTTCAAGTGCATCACTGTTCCAAGCCAGGTCTCAAGAGAACAAGAAGTTTGGTCTGGAAGAAATAGACTCAGAGGTTCTTTCCTGCTCTGACCATTTGGGCTTTGGGAGGCAAAACACAGACTTCCTTGGGGGTAGCCTTGTGGTCAGAGTCCTAGTCAGTGTTCAGACCAGTGGCCAGTGCTTCCTATGGGGATCTGGACTGTGTGAGATGCCTGTGATGGGGTTGCCTGGCATTGAGAGCATGCGTGTGTGTATGTGTGTATGCGTGCATGTGACTATATATGTACTTTTGCTCCTAAGTCAAGACAATGGGCTGAGAAATCTGACATTACATGGAAGGGCCTAACTTCTGTTTAGACTTTGAGTGTGGGTCTCCAGAACTCATTTTATTTCCTTATTTCTCTCCTTTTCCACAGATGATTCAATGAACATATAAGTCCTTGTGTCTGCAAGAAAGTCCTCTCTTTGGGAACCAAGACCCAGGCCCCAGGACACAGGGTTGTCTACAAGTCTCCATGGTCACAGACCCAGGTTGGCTCCAGGAGACCCTGGAGAGTTGGGTCCTGTGCACCTGTCCTCAGGGATGCCAGAGTTCTGCACTGACACAAACCTTCATCTCGCTGCATCTGGAGGGGCACTTGATTTAGAAAAGTAGACAAGATCAACAAAGTGTCTCCTTAGTGAGCGGCTGACAGGGCTTGGAGTGCCCTGGAGCCTGAGTAGACTGCCAGATGGCATTGCTGCCATGACACATGTGTGTGACCATTTTATCTTTCAGTTGAGGGAGTAGAGGGAGTGAGGTAAATGGCCATGCCTGCCTCCCTGCATCAGAGTGCTCATGTGAGAGGGGCTGGAAGGAAGAAAGGAGAGGATAGTGAGGCGAGAGTCTGCAGTCAGTCACCCTCGGGGGGGTGAATGCCTTTGCTGCCTCAGCAGCCTAAACGGCCTGGACATGGTGAGAGCTGGAACCCGGAATCTGGGAAATCACAGGCTAGAGGTAAGAGGTGGGGGCTGGGCTGCCTGGCCTCCACTGCTTTCTTAGCCCCAACAGGAGGACCCAGGGGCTCTCTCCTGATGGAATCTTCTCTCCCCTGCCCCTCTCCTTCTGACCTCTCCCCAGGCTTCTCTCTTGGTCCCCCTCTGCAATCCTCCCATCATGCCCTGAACACAGTGTTAACCTTACTTTGGGTCTTCCTTGCATTTCTGGCTCCCACTCTGGGGCACGTCTTTACTGTCTTTTCCTGGTGAAGTTCTAGAGGTTGCCAGCATTCCTTGGTTTGTGGCTGCATCACGCCAAGCTCTGCTTTTATCACACACTGCCTTCTCCTCTGTCTGACCTCCCTGTGCCCCTCTTATAAAGATGCTTTTAATACACCAGGCTCACCTGGATAATTCAGGACCATCTGAAGACACTATTCAAATACCCCATACACTATGATGCTTTTCCTGAGCCCCATCCCCTGTGATTGTGTCTCCTCCTCTAGGCTGTGATCAAGGACTTGGTCTGTTTTTGCCTTGATATCCTTCCTTTGGTGCAAACCCTGAGATAACACGCATGGTTAATGACTAGTCTGCTGAATAAATAAATGAATAAAAGAAGGTGTGAAATAAGTTTCAGTGCCTATACACCTGGGTCTCCCAGTGGCTCACACAGGCACAGTGCCAGGTACTTGTGCTTTGGTTTTCCAACAGTTCACAGTCCTCCACCTTCCCCCAGTGGGCAGGAGCCTGCTTTCTTTTTTGGTTGGACCCCCAGGTGGGTTGGGATACTCAGAATGGTGGGGAGGTAGAGGGGAGTGAGGAGGGAGGGAGGCATGTGATTCTTTCCTCTTCTCCCGAAATCAAGCCACCCACCTGCCCAACCACACCTGCTACTGTAAACCTTTCCCATGCCTCCCTCCTCTTGCCTACTTTCCCTCTCCAGTATTCCATCCTCTGCTCCTCCCTCATCCAGTGAAATCTGAGGAAAACCAGGGCATTTCGCCCTATCTTTACCATTCACCACATACTACCAGCCCCTTGCTGGAGAGCAGTTCTTCACAGGGTGGGCAAGACAGCCCACCTGAATCAAACCAGTCTTTCTGAGTGGGTCCTGCACACATCAGTTGTCACCCAGTGCCCGGCCCCTGTTCCCAGCTCACCTGTCTCTCCCCAGATGGGCAGGTACTCATCTTGCTGAATGTCCAGCATGATCTCCAGCCCGTTGCCTGTCCCCCCCTTGACCGTGGTGAGCAGAGGTTTGCCATCCTCGCCTGAGTTAAACATGTAACACTTCCCATATTTTGTAAACACCTGAAGGAGAGAAGAGAGAGAGAAGCACATGGGTGACTTCAGATGGGGGGTCCAGAGATGGGCAAGATCCCAGAAATCTGACAACAGGTCAGAGTCCCCACAGGCCATCCCAATCACCCCTCTTGGGGACTAATGATTCTCCACCCTGGCTCATGGCTTGGCTTTTGCCAAGTGGAATTCTGGTATCTAAGACAACATCTGGACACATTTAGGGGCTTGCTACAATGACATCTGGCCTCTTCTCCTTCTGAACACTACCCCTATGAAGACCTGTTCATGTCTAGGCATTAGATTTTATCTGCAAACTCCTAACTCTCCAACCCACACCTCTAACTCTGAGCTCTCTCCTGGACTCCAGACACACTGATGTCACCCATTGTGAGAGAAGAGTTTTTTCAAGGTATCACACAGACACCCCTCCCATACTCAGCTAGTCCCAGAGGACAAGCTTCCCCACCCCATTGGACAACTCTCTCGAATTCCTGCCCCAGAGAACAGCTCACCACCAGCCAAGGGGATCAAGCCAGACCCTCAAAGTCACTGCCCACTCTTTCTCTTCCTTAGTCCCAAGTCCAATCAACCCATAGAGCCTGCCAATATTTTCTTTATCTCTATCTTGAATATAGTGTTTTCTCTTCTATCTTGTAATTTAGGACCCAAGTGTTTCTTGCCTAAGCCATTCTGGTCCCTAGCTTGAGTTCCAATCTTCTCCAGCCCATCCTCTTAGCTAACCATAGCTCATTCTTTCTGGAACACATCCCTGATCCCATTCATCTTGTGCTGAAAACCTATCAGGGTTCCCCATGCCCCTTAGGCTAAAATCCAGATCTGCCACCCCCAGTCTTCTATGATGCCCTCCACCTATTATTCCTCCTACCTTCCACCCTGCTGCCTCCCGCCTGAGAACACAGGCGTCTACTACAAGGTAGACTCCATGGGCTCAGGGATGATGCGTACTTGCTCATTAAAGTATCTATGCCTAGTAAATAGCACAGTGCCTGGCACATGGGAGTGTGCCAGAAATATAGGTTGAATGAATGAATGAGTGAGTGAATGGGTGGAGTAAGAGCAGACAAACTGCAGCAGCCCCGGACATGCCCTGCTGCTTCACACCACGTATGGCTTTCTACTTGCTGCTTCTGCTGCCTTTACCGCCTACCTATGCCTGGACAACCTCTGCCTGGACAACCTCTAGCTGCTCTCCAAGACTGGATCGATGCATTTCCTCCTCCAGGAAGTCTTCCTGAGGCCCTAGGTCAAGTTGGGCTACTCCCCCGCCTTGCTGTTCCCCTTGCTCCTTCCCCAGGGTACTGATAGCATGACGCTGAATAGTGGGGTCTACATCTTTCTTGAACTTGACTCTGCCTCTCATTTCTGAATCCTGGCACTTAGTACATTGCTGGTATGCAGTAGGGGCTCCGTCCGCTTTTGCTTGATGAACCATGATTACAAAGTGGTGATACAGAAAAAGCTGAGGGCAGGGAATGTGCTGTCCAAGGTTTGTCATGGCCACTTACTAGTTGTGTGACTTTGGCTGAACCAAAGAAGCCCTCCAAGTCTCAATTTTTTCATCTATAAAATGGGGGTTCTAGTCCTTGCCTTTGCTACCTCTCCAGGTTATGGAGAAGATCAAATGAGGTAATGCATGCACAAGTGCTTTAAAACTGTAAAAGCTTTCTACAAATGCTGTGGGGTTATTATCATTATATAACTGCTTTGGAACCTTGAGCTAAAGCCAAATTACATCTGGCAAAATTGGCTGGAAGAGATCCAGGCCGACTGTATTGGAGTCCTGCAGCCACTGAGATTTGGGCCCAGACACCTTTCTGATGGTGCTCCACTGCCCTGCCCCATCCTGTAGCTTGAAAGCTCCAGGGAGGCTCTTTGGCTTCCCATCTTTCAGTGCAGGGGCAAGTAAATAGGAATTGTCTCAGTGCTTCCCTGTGTTATCTCATTTAACTCTTGCAACCATGACCATTGGTGGTTATTGCTGCTCCCACTGGGCAGAGGAGGAAACTAGGGCCCAGAGAGGTTCAGTAATTTGTCTAAGGTCACACTGCTAGTAAGCAGAGCACCTGGGATTCAAATCCATGTCTGTTTGATTCCAACACTTATGCTCTTTCTGGATGTACTGTCCTGGGAGGGACATGAGGGTTTTTGTCATCATCACACTTCCAAGTCACATTTTCCTTTCTGCCTTGCTTTTTCCATTAGCCAAACAAGGTTCATGTGCATGTGTTCCTACTACAAAGAAAGAGTACAAGCCCTACTGCCTGCCTTTAGGACCTATAGGAAGGTTAGCAAAACACCAGATTCTATGTTTTTTCCACTATGCAAAACAGCTGTGTCCCCGGGCCAGCTGTAGTGTCTCTGGAGAGTCAAGCCTTACTCTCTCAGCCTCATGGCAGGAAAGAACAGCTGGAACGAACGCAAAATCAAAAGCAAACACAGTTTTTCCAAGAACCAAGTTTTATCATCACTATTGCATACAGCAATTGAACTTGGCTAATGAACTTGTCCCCTGGAGAGATACTTTTGAGGAACACTGTCATGAACAGATAAGAGCATTTCATAGTTAGCACATCCATTGCAAGGAATTGAACACATCTGGAGTGACTTCTGGGGTGTTCCAATAGACTTTTCTTTGTAGACACTCTAAATATCCTACCTCCAAAATTACTTATATTATTAATTTGCCTATCTATACACAGAGGTTTGTAAGCAAAGGTATATTTCAGCTTGGCATCAGATGATTGCAAATTCCACCTCCACCACTTGGCCCTCCCCCACTAGTTAGTCTTTGAACTTCAGGAATATTGGACTGGGGTTAGAACAGAGTCTACTCCTGAAATCAACTGTGATCCCAACCCTACCAAAACATTTATAGTAGCATTGGTAATGGTATCGATCCTCCCTGAGCATCTGAAGATGAGGTGTGAGAACCGAAAGGGGTTTTAAAGATCATCTTGTTTACCCACCCTACTCTATAGAGAAGGAAACAGAGACCTGGAAAAGAGGAAGTGACTTGCCAAGGGTTATGAAGCAAGAAAGTGTCCAACTGGGACACTGTCCTTCCTTTATACCAGCCTCCTTCAGTTTCTCTACTTATGAGAAGAGATGGAAAGTCTAGGGGATTGCTAGGGCTCCCTTATCTGTGAACTTCAATTGATAATTGACTGTCTGCATTGATTATTTGTTGAAGCTTCATGAACTGAAGTTTTTGCCTGTGAAAGTGGGAGCAGACAGGTCCTTATAGTGAGAGAGTAGAGAATTGTTCCCCATCCTTGACTGCCCCCTTGCCAGGGCTGGTCCCCATCCTAGCCCAGGCAGTGGCCCTTGCTGGTGCTCTCAGTGTCAGTCTGATTTTTCCTGCTCCTTCTCCCCAGTGCAGGGTTACAGCTGGCACAGGTCAAAGCTTGGTCAAAGGTGGTGGTTACCATAGTGGCAGGGGTGGGAAACCAGAGGGTGACTGAAGCCAAATCTGAGAGATGGCCAAGTGACAATCTATGACAGCCAAATTCTTTATCAAATCAGGACTACCAGGAGGAGATCTAAAATCCTGTGACTTCCGGTTGCTTTTAGAATAAAGTCCCCAATATCCACTGGGGCCCTGTATGGTTCGGTCCCTCTCCCCTTTTTTTCCTCTCTTACGTTTCAAACATACCAGCGTCTTTGGCTCCCAGAGTGCACAGAAAACCCTTCCCCCGCTGGGCCTTTTCACATGCCATCTCTTCTGGTTAGAATGTTCTTCCCACATGCTTTGCCTGGTGAACTCCTGATCAGGTCTCAGCTTAAAAGTCACTTCCTCAGTAAGGTCTTGCTCTAATACCACCCCCCCATCACCCTGGCTCTCAGCCTCCATTTATACTGGGGCTTCTTGTTTTACAACCTCACGCCCTCTCTATTTTTCCATTATAGTGTCTATCACAGTGTTAACTAGATGGTTATTTATGTGATTATTTGTTGAATGTGTTTTCTGCTAGACTATAAGAGGAGGGCAGGAACTGTGCCTATTTTGCTGAATGAATGAGCAAGTGAATGAATGATTATCTAGGTGCCACTGCCCCCCATTTCCTTTTCCACCCCTGGCAAGCACCCTTAGGTGTTGGCTGGCCTCACCTGGTTCTGGCCGGAGCACAGCCAATATCTTGTCCAACTCCCCCTCTCCCCTTTTTCTGCCTTCTCTGCCTCCTGCTTAATTGTACCTAAGCATTTTTGCTTGCTTCTCCATGAAGGTATTAGAGGAAATAATCCTTTTAGGAAATAAGACGATTGGGGATAGTTTGCCTTGGTGGGCGCAGGCAGAGGGGCTCAGGGAAGGCAGAGAGCTCGCATGCTGGCTGCATGCCCTTGTCGGCCTACCCGCCTGGGCTGCAGAGCTTGTCGCTCCTACCTGGCTTTTTTTTTAGAGGATTATTTTCCTCTCAGCTCAACATCAAAGGCTGAGAGCTATTTACACACAGCACAATTCTGCTACAAACTTGGGACAATACACAGCTCCCCTTCCACATTTCAGGGCATAATGATGTGTAAGAACACACGCTTCAAATTTACGCCTTATCGCCCCCAGCCAGAAAATACAATTTATTTAAGTCCGGACTGTCAGGTTGAGCTCGCTGCTTCTTCAGACCTGCCATTCTGCCAGACTTTTCTCTGCCTTCCTGGTAAGTGCTGACAGCCCCATTGTGGATGGTAGGGCTGGATTCGCCGGGATGGTAAGAATTAGGAATTGCACTTAGTTGGATGGGTTTATAAGAATTAAGGGAGAATTAAGAAAGATGCACATTTCTTTTTTTTTTTTTTCAGTCGGAGTCTC
>NW_007231978.1:31105-71462 GCF_000164805.1 Carlito syrichta
CAAGTAGCTGGAACTACAGGTGTGCGCTACCACGCCCGGCTGATTTGTTTTTTTTTTTTTTTGATTTATTGTAGAGATGAGGTCTTGCCAAGTTGCCCAGGCGGGTCTCGAACCCGCGGGCTCAGGCAATCCACTCACCTCAGCCTCCCAAGGCGCGGGATTACAGGCTGAGCCACCGAGCCCGGCTGAAAGATGCACATTTCAAACCTGGGTCTCCAGGATAGAGGAGGGCTCCTGAGATAAAAATGGGCCCCAGGACTATCGTCTTCCTTGCTAACGCTTGCATGGTGTGTTCAGGGACTGTGTCTACATATAACTTTCTCCATGGCCCTATAGGATCGGAGGGAAGGAAACTAACAATTCCTGAGCTCCTATTCTGTACTGACCCCTGCTTGGCACTTTCATAGATGTTTTCTCAGTCTTAATTATGGTCCCAACCACCTTGATGCAGAGACATTTTCTATTTACAACCTCATTTTACAGCTGGGGAAACTGAGGCTGCTGAAGCACAGTGCCGAGAGGTTGGACATGCACAGAGCTGGGACTCACGGGTGAGACTTTTTCATTAGGGAAGTTAAAAGGAAGGGACAAAGGTAGTTGACTGACAGCTTGTCAGGTCTGTGGCCCTGAACATGGCATTTAGCAGTCTCGATTCTAGTTTCCTCTTCTGCAAATTGGGCAAGATCATCGTGCTATGTGGATGGAGGGCCTGAATGGGAGAATGCAAGCAAATTGTTTGGAAGGTTACATAAGAGACATAAGAGGTTACTATTTATGAATCCATACTGGGGGCGAGGTACTAAGTTTCTCCTTTTCAACGGAAGAGAGGTTATGGAGAGGTGAGTCAGAGGAGAATTGAAGAATGGAGGGTTAGGGGTTCCTGTCTTCCTCTCCTCTCCAGACAATTCCAAGCTCTTCTTAAAGTGGTTAGAGGAAATGAAACAGTCATGTGCTTTGGACTGCTTACTCCTGAATCATGCTAAACCTGCTGCTGGAAGCCCAGGGCAGACAATGAGATTCCTGGGTGCCAAGGAGTTCTGCAGATGCATATATATTTCAACAACTGAACTGTAACTAGTTATTGGTACAGTGAACACCAATAGGAAGCTGGCACATTCTAAATCAAAGTAACGTAGAGACAAGGAAGGGGACGAGAGTCTTGCTGGCCTTCCAGTGACTCTTAGAGTAGTTCTAAAACTACAGACACGCCTTGCTGCCCTGCCTGGAGTAACTTCAGTGCTACACTCACTTTAAATCTGCTGTCATTAATCTTTGCAACAGTCCGTGAGGTGGCTATTATCATCCCTATTTTATAGATAAGGAAACTGAGGCCCAGAGAGGCTGAGCAAGGTCACAGAGCTGGTAAGGGGAGACACCAGGGTGAAATCCCTCTTTGCCTAATTTCAAAGTCTGTGTACTTTGCCCCTGTACCTCATAGCTACAGCTTACACCATCACCCCTCTCTCAACCTGCTCTTTTCCCAGCAGAGTGATGAGACTGGTGCTTCCCCGACATCAGGGCTCTTCCACCTAGTATTGGGAGAGGTGCATCTCAGAGTTAGAGGAATTCTAGAAAAGTGCCAGACACCAACAGTCTTCTTCTCTAAACTTCTCATTTTGCACATGGGACATCTAAGGCTCAGAAACATGTGAGACTTATCCCAGGTCACGTAGCTAGTTTGGGGGCAGAGTTGAAGTCTGGCCTGGGATTGCTGGCTTGGATCTGTGCTCTTTCTCTAAGCCTTCTGCTTGCACATGCCAGGGGTTGGAGATCATGGCTGGGATCCCTTTCCTGGGGCACTGCATCCAGGAATAAGAATAAGATTGGCAACTGCTGCTAGCCAAGGTACCAGCATCTGGGCTTGGCATGACCTGTTGGGGCATTCCACCTTACAGAGTTCGGGAAATGCAAAGTGGGGCTCTCACTGGGAGAGGTAAGGAGAGGCTGATACCCATGAAGACACAGTTTCCTGTTCCAATTAATAGTGCAAACAACATTTCTACACCATGTACCTACTTAAGAAAATAAATTATGTATAAGCCCCCTTAAGGACTGTCGAAACATCTACTTACCAGCGCACAGCTGGGCCTGCAAGCATGCAACCTTCTAACCCATTCATTAGTCTGACCTTTAGGGCTTCTCCTAGGCGATGGGTTTCTCATCTCTTCTTGCTTATTACACTTGAAGGAAATGAAATTGCACTGCTTCAAAATACCTCTGAAACTCAGCTTTTTTTTTCTTGTCTTTCCTTTTCCCGGAGTTGATTCTGCTTTCCTCTCAACGAGTTACTGAAATTTCTCATTAGGCTGTTTTCAAAATAATGTGCTTGTTAAAGTCAGCCATTTAGTTTTGTTTGTTTTGTTTGTCTCTTTCAAACTCCTCAAACACATTTCACACGACTGGGATGTGAGAAAGTCTGTCAAATGGGTTACCAGACTTCTAGAAAACAAAACGAACCTGCCTGTTGTTTTCTGAAGTTGCAATTAAGGTATCTGAAAATTAAACGCAGCCAGATGGATCTATCAGCAAGGAGGCTGACATAGTTGGTTAGCTCTATGAAGGCAAGGACTCTATCTTATTAAACAATTGACTTGCTCGTTCATCTGTTCCCCCAATGGGAACTTTTGGACCACCTATTATGTACCAAGAAGTGCTGTGTGACTGTGCTTTTCCCTGGTGATGAGATTAAAAAGATGATTTCAACAAATCCCCATGTAAGCATCTCCACGTGGCAGGCACAGTTCTTGGAAATGAAGCTGATGAGCAGAACTCAACCCAGAATGCAGCTCCTTTGTCCCCTTCCACTTTCCCAATCGGGAAGCCACCATGGTTTTGTTTGTTTGTTTGTTTTTAAGAACATCATAAATATCAATCTCCTTAGAGGCTCCCTTTCTGGGAAGAGAGAGAAGAATAAACAATCACGGAGCATTTGCCATGAGTGGCACTGTGCTGAGAGCTTTGAATACCCTCTGTCTGTTAAGGTTCCCAAAGCCCACTGATGTAGGCGTTATTCTCCCCAACTTGCAGTTGAGAAAACTGAGGCTCTGAGAGGTGGTATATCTTGCCTGGGGTCCCACACTTAGACAGTGGTCTGCCTGCCTTTTCTCTTTATATGTAGGCATTGTTAGAAGAAGGCTTAGCGTTAATTGAATGTGTGATATGGTAATGTGACCCCCCTCCTCCATGCCCCAGAGCCCATCTGCTGGGATGTGACATTTCCCGAGCTGCTTTCACTAAGAGGCAGAGGCCCCCTTGTCTCCTGCCTCCAAGCCTGAAGCGCAGCCGGGGCCTTTTCTGCTGGGCAACTGTCCAGAGAGCTTCAGACTGTGCAGGGAGAGATGTGTGAATGCCACATAGGAAAAAGAGCATCGAGCGCCTGCAAATCTGTCTGTCAGTTGGGGAAACAACATGAAGGGAAGCAACAGGCAACTCTGAGTGTTCTTCGATTTTGTGAGCAAATGTTCTCTTGGTGGATGATTCACAGAGGCAGAGAGGCAACCTGAAGGCATTCCGGTCATTCACCTGGAAAGGCATTCAAAATGCCGGGCCTCTGCCAGTGCATCCCTCCTGACAACTCATCTGAGAATCCCTAATTGGGTCCAATTTGAGATTACGAAGAGGGAGGCGGGGAACCAGAAGCCTTTCAAGTTGGGCTGCAGCTTGGGTGGTTGGGGGAGAAGGGTTGGCAGGCATTTGGGCTTGATGGAAACTTCAAATGGGACACAATGACAGGTTGCTTGCTCTTTCTCCTGAGGTCTCTACTATCTGTCTCCTGTGGGAGTAGGGGTTGTGTCATTTTCATCTCTGGATTTCCAGGCCCTGGACCAGCACCTGGCACATAGTAGGCATTAATGGGAGGTTTGGGTGAAAGAAAAAGTCAAGCAGGGAATTGGGGGCCAGGCAGCCCTAGTTTCTAATGCTGTCTCTGATGCTGATTTGGAGAAGTCATTTCACCTTTTTTGGATCTTGGTATCTCATCTTGGAAATGTGGGTAAAAATGCCTTTGAGTAGAGTTGTTGTACAGATCAAAAGGACTGTAAAGGGTCTGAAAATGCTTTGTAGAAAAACAAAAATTGTCAGCCCAAGCAGGAAGGGTGCTTATTCATGGTTTGGATCATGCATAAGCCCTGCAGGAGCTGGGGAGGAAATGAGTTGCTGTTTGGCTGTGGATATTGAATCTGAGATGTTCTTCCATCTGGGACTGCATTTATGGCTCTCTCATTCATCCCTTAGTGAGCAGCTATAGAACACCTCTTGTATTCCAGGCACTGCACCAGGCCTTGGGAATACAGACAGGCATCTACCCTTCAGGAACTGCTTAGTGAAGAGAGTAGCCCTGCAGACTGTTACTGGGTGGGGCCAGGCACTGTGTGAGTGCACAGAAGGATGGTGAGCAGTGATGGTGGGGTGGGGGAACATGGGAGAAAGTTGGGGAACTTTCCCTAGGGGTGATAGTGGTGTTTAGCTGGTTGGGAAAGATCCCTAGACTGGCTCCTGGTCTTAGCAGGGCCACATTAACACTCTCAGGAAAGCCAGTGGCACCAGTCTATGTTTCTGGCCACGTGCTGAGCCCTGCCTACTTCTCTGCATGCCAGCCCTCTCCAACTTCTGGAACGTAACACCCTCAGGTAGACAACTGTGGCTCCACTAAGAGGCAGGCAGGACTGGAGGAAGAACACAGACTTTGCAATCAGATTATCCTGGTTGAATGCCTACTATGTGCTGGGAACTGTACAAAATGGATGATGGAGCTTAGCTGTTGGAGAGTGGATAATTATTAAGACAGAGATGCAGTGATTGAGAGAAGTTTGCATTTCATTCTTTCTGAGAGAACCTGTTGGCCTCAGAGTCCTCACCAAGTCTGCTTCTCTGATTGCCCACTGCTGACAGGTCACGAAACCAAATCTAGGCACATAGGGCCAAGACAAGCAAGTTAAAGAAGAAAGAGCATGTTTTGGGCCAGGTGTGGTGGCTCATGCCTGTAATCCTAGCACTTTGGGAGGACGAGGTGAGAGAATTGCTTGAGCCCAGGAGTTTAAGACCAGCCTGGGCAACAGAGAGATACATTGTCTCTACAAAAATAAAAAAGTTCACCTGGCACAGGATCGCCTAAGCCCAGGTGGTTGAGACCGTGGTGAGTCATAATCATGCCAATGTACTCCAACTTGGGTGACAGAGTGAGTCCCTGACTCGAAAGAAAGAAAGAAAGAAAGAAGAAAAGAAAAGAAAAGAAAGAGCGAGCAAGCATGTTTCTAGTGAGCCGAGGCTGACTGTAAAGAACACCCACTTGGTTGCAGCCAGATGTATGGAGTAAGGCCCAGGAGGGGTTCCCTCCCTACCTTTAGAGGGTCAGGAGCCCAGAAAAGATGAAGGAGTGTGTGGTCACCAGCTGTCTCCAGGCTGTTCCCATTCCCATCTCTACTCTTCCCACTACCTGCTTCTGACTCTACTGACATGCTTCCTGTGGCCCCATCCCTGTGCCAAGCACCAGGTAAAGCAGACTGGAGTCCAGGGTGTTTACAAAATAGCAGCCCAGACACACTGAACATGTGTCCCTGTGTTTGCCACGTTTGGCAAAGCACACCCTATTCTATGTTCTGGTTATCTGTGACATAATGGATTTGAAGTGTCTGGCAGAGGGTATTCACTTAAAAACCTTAGCTAATATTATTCATAGGGATTCTTCACCTGACCTCTGACATATGAATGCCTATAAAATATGACTTCTGAACTCATGGTTCCCATGACAAGTTTTTTTTTTAATACTTGATTTGTTTTTGTTTTTTAATTGACAAGTTTATGGGGTACAATATGATGTTTTGATACGTGTATGTACTATGGAATGATCAAATCAGGCTAATTAATGTTTTCATCACCTTACATACTTATCATTTCTTTGTGGTGAGAACATTTAAAAATCCATTCTTTTAGCAATTTTGAGATATACATTATCATTAACTATAGTCACCATGCAGTAGAACACCAGAACTTCTTCCTCCTGCCTAATTGAAACTTTGTACTCTTTGACCCTGTTCCCTGTCCTCTTCTGCACTGTCCCAGTCTCTGGTAACCAGCATTACAAATGGCCAAAAGACCAAGGCGAGAGGATTGCCTGAGCCCAGGGGTTCGAGACCAGTTGAGCAATATGGCGAGAACTGTCTCTACAATAAATCAAAAATAGCTAGGTATGGTAGTGTATGCCTATAGTTCCAGCTACTTGGAAGGCTAAGATAGAAGAATCACCAGAGCCCAGCAGGTCGAGGCTGCATGACTGTGAGTGTGCCACTGCACTCCGGCCTGGGTGACAGAGTGAGACTTCGACTCAACCCCCCCCAAACAAAGCAAAGCAAAACAAAAAAACCCCAAATGGTCAAAAAATACACGGGGGGGGGGGGGGGAGGGGGGAGAGCTCAACATCGCAAAACATCAGAGAAATGCAAATTAAAGCCACAAAGAGATATCACCTCATGCCTATTAGAGTGGCTATGATCAAAGAGATGAGAGATAACAAGTATTGGTGAGGATGTGGAGAAAACAGAACTCTTGTACACTGTTAGTGGGAATGTAAATTAGTACAGTCATTTTGGAAACCAGTATGGAGTTTCCTCAAAAAACTAAAAATAGAATTACCTTATGATCTAGCAATCCCACTTCAGAGTATATATCCAAAGGAACTGACATAAGTATGTTAAAGAGATATCTGCATTCCCATGATCATTGCAGCACTATGCAGAATAGCCAAGATTTGTAAACAATTGGAATGCCCGTCAATGGATGAATGGATTTTAAAATGTGGTATTTATACACAATTAAATACTAAAAAAGGAGATTATGTCATTTGCAACAACATGGATGAGTCTAGATAAATAAGACATTGTGCTAAGTGAAATAAGCAAGGCACAGAGAGACAAATACTGCATGATTTCACTTATATGTGAAATCTAAAAATAATTGAACGTGTAGAAATAGAGAGTAGAATTACAAGTTCTTTTCATAGTTGCTTGCCTAATCTTGTGACTACAGCCTTATCCCTGCTTCTAACTGCTGCCTGCTGGATTCAAGGGAATGGGCGCCTGTTTGATTTTCCTGTGGCTCTACTCAGATCCCCTCTGGAATTTTCCTTGGGTATTCCTGCAGAAGAAGTTTGAATCATCCTGGCTGGATATTTCTGTTCAGCTGAACTCCACTTTCCCTCCACCTTCCCAGCACCTATCCCAGGGATTTAGGAGGGCTTACTCCTCCCACTGTGTGTGTGCGCTTTACACCTGGATGACCAGTCCTGATACACGTCATTCCTTGCACCTGCCTCATTACACACCTGCTTGGAATAGCTATTCTTTGGTGCAGGTGTGAAATGGGAGAGGGGAGAGAAGGGGCTCAGAAGTGTGTTCTGTTGTGTTCCTGGTTAATTTTGCATTATTCTACAAGGCTGCGTTGAAAGCAATGCATCAATAGAAACCAAATGATGGTTTACGATGTTTACAGAGAAAAAGCAGATGTTCCAATTAATGGCAGGGCAGAAAACAATCCCAAGGCAGGCTGATTCTAAAAGCAGATCAAGAAAAGGTCAAATAGGTAACTACTCATATAGCACTAAAATCCTCATACCACATTCTTACTGATTTCATGTTTTCTCATTAAAAACATATTTCAGCTTTTCCAGGAACGGCTCAGAGAATGTCATTGTCTGCTAGTTCTTTCTCACAGCTGGTCTTGGAGATTGAGGAGCATGTAATTTTAGAAGCACCGCTTACATTATGAATGTTCAAAACCATCATAGACTCACAAATGCAGTGAGTTTTCTGTAGTTTAATCAGATTGCTTTCCTGACATGTGAAACTAGGGTCTGACTGGCCAATATACAGTGTGCACGATACCACTCTCCTTTCTAGGCCCACAGCAGTCGTAACTGATGGATCACAGTGCTTTTTCCGTAGTTTTCGGCCCAACAATTCTGGATGCCACTGAATCTACTGGAGTTGGCAAGTGAGATGAACCCCATTTGCCATCCTTGTGCTGGAAGATTACAAGTTCGTCTGGTAGTGCCAGTATTTCTTTAATACCCCTGGGAGTGGGGAGAGGTTTGAGCAGATGCCACAAGGCAATATGAGGGGCACAATTTGTGGTTTTGTGTATAAGGGACTCTTGCTGTTGACAGAGGCAGAGGTAGGTCTTTGCATATTTTAAAAGTATTGCTCAGACCCCGGGTAACATAGTAAAACCTTGTCTCTACCAAAAAAAAAAAAAAAAAGCCAGGCATAGTGGTACATGCCTGTAGTTCCAGCTACTTGGAATGCCGTAGTGGAAGGCTCAACTAAGCCCTGGATGTTGAGGCTGCCATGAGCTGTGATTGTTGTGATCATGCCACTGCACTCCAGCCTGGGCAACAGAGTGAGACCCCAACTCAAAAAAAAAGAAGAAAAAAGAGAGGAAAAAAAAAGTATTGTTTAGTGGAGAGAGTATGGGCTTTGGAATCAAATTGTGGCTCTGCCATTTACTAGCTTTTCAAGTTGTACTAATATTTATCGAGTGTGTCCTCATGCCTTACTGTTTTATGCTGGCCTACCAGACTCCCAGGTGAGTGTAGCTTTCATTGTGCCGCTGTTTTTGACTTAAGATCTAAGTATCAAAGGACCTAGGATGATTAGAGGCTTTCAAAATCAAAGACGAAACATTCTTTAGTTCATTCAACATCTAATGAGCAACTATTACATGTCAAATACTGTGCTAGGTCCTGGGAATACAAAGATAAATAAGACATGGATGCTACCTTTGAGTAGTTCATGAGCTATAAGAAATGAAGATAAAGCACCTTAAGATCATCAAGGAGATACAGCAGCTGTAATGTTATCATGGATTCATGCGACTCTTCAGCACCATTATGTAAAGCAAGGTTCACCTGTGTTGTCTTTGCTTCTGCCCATCCTTCCTGTTGAGCTGTGGGCATGTGCAGCAGGGCCTGTTTTCTGCTCCTGCTTTTATATCAGCACACCGGACAGCCTGTCTTTCCTGTCCTCTCTACCTTACCACCTCCCTCCAGATTTCCAGATCAGGATTGGAGAGGATGAGGCAAATGAAGACCTAGGGCATGGCACTTAAGGAGGGACTGCACTTGCACTAACCTGAGATTGGGTGCTTGCTTAAATTTTGCATCCTAACCCAGGCCCTGCTCAGGACCAAGTCAGAGGAAGACAGGAAGGACAGATGTGATGAAAGTCAGTGACAACTTGCTCTTACAACAAATTCTCAAAATGGGCATTACTGCCCCATTTACAAATGAGGAAACTGAGGCTCAGAGAAGATGAGTATCTTGCACAAAGGAGAAGTGAAGTGCATGCAGGAGTAGTGAAAGAACCTAGCCTTTTTTTTTTTTTTTTTTACTAGATCCAAGAGTGCAACCCAGTTCTACCTGTCCTAAGCTGTGTTACCTTGGGCTGGCGACTTGTCTTCTCTGACCTTCTGTTTCCTCATCTGAAGAATGGGTATCATAATACTCCTCAGGGTCACATGAGAATGAAGTTCAGGCCTTTCCATTTCTATCTCTGTGACTCTGCTTTGCTGTGTCAAATGCTCTGGCCATACCTGCCTCACAGAGTTGCCACGGGAACCAAGTGGAGAAATGATGGGTGTGCTGACCCATTGTGAGTTCTGAGGGGTTGTTTGGAGGTTCAAATGTCAGTTCTTTAATACACTAAAGTGGTGGCTCCGGCCCTGCTGATTGTCTGTTCTTCTAGGGAGCGAGGGAGGTGAAAAATGGCTTGCCTGGTGAGTGTTTTTGGAGGCCCTTGATAATTGCTGAGGATCTTTTCCAGAGGGATAATTGAGACTTATGCAACATGTCAGGTGTGGTGCCAGGCGCTTTACACACAGGATCCCATTTAAGCCTCCCAGCAGCCTTACCATTACTCTTGTCACTAGAGAAGAAGAAACAGAATCCACGAGAGGCTAAACAACGCGTCCAGCCTTGTGCATCAAGTCGGAGGTGGACCTAGGATCTCAACTCTGGCCTGTCTGATTAAGAAGCCCAGGCTGTATTCATCCCATGATGCAAATTATGAAACAGAGACAACAAATGCACACTAATATTTCTCAGCAATGGGACAGAGCCTAAGAGTTGCACTTGGGCATGTTCTAATGTGCCTGAATATAAATTAGACTAACTGCAAGCTAGTATATGGAACCTCTTGTAGGCATGGCAGAGGGATGTCTTGGGACTCTTCAGGGTGGGCTAGTTTTGTGGATTAATGATATGAGTCTTTGCTCTATTCCAAAAATTCAGCTGAAGTTTCACAACTCTGCTCTTCAAAGCCAGAGAATTGAGGGAGACAGGTTAGCGGCTTTCTGCAGGTTTCAGTCCTATTGGTTCTGCTTCAAAAATATCACTCGAATTAATTTCCTCTCAACTCTGCTCAGCTTCAGCTGTGAAGCAGGGTGAAGCTGCTCATCTCTTAACTGGTGAACTGTCATGGCTTCCTACAGGGTCTCTCTGTCCCACCCCTTCTTCCTCCATTCAGTTTCCACAGAGCAGTCAGGCTTTCTAGTCATTCTGGAAAGCAAACTCCCCTGCTTAAACTCCTGCCTGGCTGCAGGCTCCTTGGTGGAGCAGGCATACGAGAGTGCCCGTAACTCGGGCCCCACTCAGTTCCTTCTAGTCTCTTCTCTACTGCACCCCATGAGTTAGCTCTGCCCAGGCCTGCCTTTTTCCAACATGCTGTGCTACTTCATAACTCTCTGCTTTTGGATGAACTGATTCTGCTCAGAATGCACCCCTGCCTTCATTGAGTTAACTCTTATGCATACTTCAAACTCCAGGCTGGGAACACTTCCTCAAGAAAGCCTTCCCTGACTATATACCTTACTGTTCAGAATGAGTGAAGTGCCCTCCTCGGGGCTTTGGCATCACCCTGTGCTGACCTCATACCAGACAGCCTGCTAACTCCTACTTGAGCTTCAGATCTCAGCTGGCTCCTTTTAGGGTCGGGTCTGATGAAAGAAGTCTCTTTCTTGGTACCATGTGCCTTTCCTTCAAGCCCTGATCACAGTATATTTGTAAAATCATTGTATTGATGCCCATCTCTCCACACTGGATGGTAACCCCCAGGCTGCCTTGCTTACCACACGGTTCACTGGCAAGCAGATCGGAGAGGGAGACTGGCATGCAGGAGGTTTATTGGGCAGTGTTCTTGGGCTCCACACCCAGGGATCACACCTATGCAGTTGCAACAGAGGCCTCAGCTGGGGAGCGCTGGAGCTGGGGTGGCCCTTCAGAGCTGTCCTGGATTGAGGCAAAGGGCCAGCTTTTAAGTCCCCATAGTATTTGGCCCCCGCAAGGAGAGGACATAACCTTGAGTGAGGTGCCTCTCTTCATTAGAGGACAATTCACAGAGAGCGAATTTTCACTGGAGAGCTGTCAACCACCAAGAATCCCAGTTGCTGGGTGGATGAATGCCTAAGTCCTGAAAGGGTGAGTACAGCATCCACCACACTGCCACAATCCCAGTATCTGCCCCAATTCCAGGAATTTGGCAGGTAATTAACAAATGCTAAATACATAAATACTTCTGTTTATTTGCCTTTCCTTGCTCCACCCCCAAACTCTGGGACCATGTCTTACTTATTTATCCAAGGACTCTATACAGGGTCATCTTAGCATAACTACTCAATAGAAATTTGTTGGGTGAATGAATTAAAAAAGAAGGAATGGAATTGGTAACATTGCAATTAGTTTCATAGAGAAAGATAAGTTTACACACAGATCAGCTGTTCGAAGGTTGCATAATGCCAGTCACTGGTGTGGCCCCACCCATGGAGCCAGCATTCTTTAAAGTAGAGACTTTGGCAGGTGGGCAACACCAACCATGGCAAACCTCTTCCTATCCTCAAGGCTCCAGGTGGGATGTGACTGGGAAGAGGTTTGGCAAGGAGGAGATCAGGCCTTCTTTTATCAACATCCATAGTCAATTCCCTCTCTTCTAAAAACAAAGATCTGGCAGGAGGAATGGGGGGTATTTAGGATGGAAAAGAGCAGATTTAGAGAGAGTCACGACTGCTATCTGCAAATATTTGAAGGGATATTATTTGCAAGAAAGAATAGATGCATTCTTTAGTGCCATGGAGAAGAGTTCTAGGATTTGGGTTGAACTTAGGGAAAGAACTTAACAATCAAAGTGGCCAACAAAAATCTTTCTGGGGAGATGGATGTATCCTATATAATGATAAGGTTACAAAGGTGTATCCATTTGCCAAAACAATACAGATAACATTATGCATTATGCATTTTTTTTACAACAACTACAACAGCAACAACAACAACAAAAGGTTAAATCCTCCTCTTCATCCTCCTCCTCCTTCTCCTAATGGGCAGAGTAAAGAAGGAACCAGAATGGCAAAATGTTAATATTGTAGGATGTGAGTGATAGATGTATTAGTGTTATTCTATTCACTTTGCATATGTTTGAAACTCTTCACAACACATTAGATATACGTTAATTATTAAAAAAAGATGAAGCAACTAAAACCAATTCTGATAGCCTACCAATTGGATGGGCTGCGTTGGGAGGTAGTGAACTCCCTGTCCCTAGAAGATTTATGCAAATGCTATGTACACGCTCCTCAACCTTTCCACCCTTCAAGAATCCTGGATATTGGAGGGTGTTGCCCAAAGTCAGAGACTGAGCAGATAAGTTCGGTCAGGATCCTCATCCTTTCCTCCTGAGGAAGGGGACTTGACTTGGCTGACGGTCTGGAAGAGAGCCGGATTCTCCAGAACCATGCACTGGAGCCAGAGTCCTTCATTCCAGATGGGGGAGGTGCTGGGGGTGCAGGCAGGGCAGACACTCAATGGCCCTAAACCTGGGGAGATGGGAGCAGAGTAAGGTGAGAATCCAAATCATGATGAGAAGTCAGAGGTTTTGAATGAAGTCTGACCAGTGATAGCATGAGTTCTGGGGTTCAGATCCACATGCCACTGCTTGCCAGCTATGTGTATGAACCTGTGCCAGAGATTTAACCTCAAAGAGCCTCCATTTTCTCACCTGAAATGGGACTATCTCACAG
This sequence comes from Carlito syrichta, assembly GCF_000164805.1. NCBI lineage: Eukaryota > Metazoa > Chordata > Mammalia > Primates > Tarsiidae > Carlito > Carlito syrichta. Next base: position 44,162 of record NW_007231978.1, read on the forward strand.
GGTTATTGAGAGGATGAATGAGCTTGGACACCTGCACATAGCCAGTCATGCTTATTGTGGTTATTATTATTTATAAGGGGGAGACAGGTCCAAGCAAAGAAGGAGCCAGTGGGCATAAGGTGGCTGGGCTTGAAAGCGTGCTTCAGACACCAGCTACCACTGCAGGCCCACTTTTCTGGGATGCCTAAGGGATAGATGTCTGAATGTGCCAGCCTGGCTTAAACAGCAGGAAAAAATTTCCAAGGACCTTCCTGTCGATAAAAGTCTGGGATTCTAGAGAGATACCAAGCAATGTTGGGAGTAACTGCTGGGGCTCCCCACACCTTGGGTCCTTCCCATCTCTAGTAGACGTATGTGGTATTGGAGAGCTGCTTGTCCGTGTTGTTAGGACACAGTCTTTCACTGACAGCCCTCACAGCCCCAGACCCACTCAGCTGCAGCCTTGGCTTGTGAGCCCATACCTGTATCAGACTCTTTCCCTTATGGGCAAGAAAGGCATCTTTTTCATCTCTTGGTCTCCATCCTGACACACCATGGGTGTCTAATAACTGTGTGCTGAGTAGGCAGATGCGTGAGCTATGGGTGGCGACAGGTGCTTTGCGGGGCCCCATGAGGATGGGAGTAGGTCATTCTGCTTGGGGGCAGCCCACTATCTCCAAGAGGCCCGGGAGCAGTCATTGTTGGTACGTGGCGCTCCGGCAGGTGGCGGCCTCTTCATTTCTCCGGCCGACTGGGAGCACCAGTGTGGCCGCCCCGCTGAATACACCATACATCAGACGCCTAATGGCGCATTTTAGAACATAAGTGGTAACCACCAAATGGGACCCGAGAAGGGAATTAGAGCCAGACACACAGCAGGGAGGAGAAAAAAAATCAAGAATAGCTTCGGAGGAAATGGGGCCAGATACAATCATCTTGAGACGGGAGAAAACTGTCTCCCAAGCACCTACAGGCCAAGGAAGTTTCTTTTATTTAGAATGACCGTCTTTTATGGAGAGCTGGGCTAGATGCTGGACCGTCAAGGCTGCCTGCACTGAATTGGCCTGGCCTAGCCCTGACCATAACATTCTGAGGTGCTCTGTGACTTTCTCCTAGCCACCTCTTCAAGTTTTCATTCAACACATGTTTTGGCACACCTACTATGTGGCTCAAGGTTATAAACCATAGTGTTTAAACTCATGAGATCAGAGACTAATTGTTTGCCTTCAAATGCTAGTTCTGCCCACAACCTAGTAGTTGGCTAGCTTATCTTGCATCAGTTCTTCCTTGTGATACCCTCCACCTTACAAGGTTGTCATGAGGTTAAGGGATAATATGGGCTAAGCATTTAGGGCAGCTGTGAGCACATCCCTAAAGATGTCTGTCCTCCTGGAGCACATTCTAACAATTCAAGTGGAGGGAGGGGACTGTGGGACAGTTGTTTCCAGATTCCCTGTGTCAAGTCCAAGGACTACACACAGTAGGTATTCAGGGAGTTTTCTCTACATTGTGCACACACAGACACATGAACACACACATATGCACATACACACATGTGCACATGCATACATTTATTGCATGCATGCTCACACACACTTGCCACCCACAGTCTCTGGTGGAGACCCATTTCCCAGATAGGTAGATGGAGTTTTCCAGACCCATTTAATGAAAAGGCAGTCATTCCTTTCTCATTTCTGGCCCCTGGAGTTTCCCTTTCTTTAGAGCTTGGCTTTGCATTCAAAATGTTTAAAATTGGAATGCTCTGCATTTCTGTGTGCATCTAGAGGGAGGTAGGTTTGTGTTGGCTCAGTGCATCACGCGATCGGAACTAGAAATCGTGAGCTGAATTTTAATTTTATTTGCTCATGCGCTCCCTTGTTTCTTAAAAAGAGTTTGAGGTTGTTTATAGTATAGAGATGAACAAGAAATGGCTCCTACTCTCCAGGACGGTACAGTCTCTCTTGGGAGGGCAGGTGTGTAAGTAAATAACTAAATGATAACAGAAAGAAATACATGCTACGTGGAGGATTCAGTCAAATACACATGGGGAGAGTCAGAGGTGGGCTGAGTGACCAGTTCTGACTTGACAGATCAGAAAAGGCTTGAGGAGGAGATTAAATTTTCACCATGGTTTGATGAAGAAGCAGAATTTCAGGACACCAAAAGTGGGGAAGGCCAGAGGGCACAGCATCAGCGTAGACACAGGCATGAGTGGAGGCAAGAGGTGCTTTGGGAGCAGCGTGCACATGGGTGGCATTGGAGAGGAGGCTGTGGAGGAAGGAGACACTGAACGGGATGGGAAAGGTGTGTTGGCCAGATGGTGAGGGCCTCGAGGCTGGGTTAAGGCCAAGTATTGTGCGAGACAGCTGACATAGTTACGTATTTTTTTTTTTTTTTTGAGTTGGAGTCTCACTCTGTCACCCAGACTGGAGTGCAGTGGCCGCTCCCGGCCACCGCAGCCTCGACCTGCTGGGCTCCGGCGATCCTTCCACCTCAGCCTTCCCAGTAGCTGGAAATACAGGCATGTGCTACCACGCCCGGCTGATTTTTTTGATTTATTGTAGAGATGAGGTCTCGCTGCCCAGGCGGGTCTCGAACCCGCGGGCTCAGGCAATCCACTCACCTCAGCCTCCCAAAGGCGCGGGATTACAGGCTGAGCCACCGAGCCCGGCTATAGTTACGTATTTAATACTCGTGTTGGCCTTATGTGTTTTCATGCCCATTGTAGGAATGGGAAACTTAGACTCTGGGAGGTTACAAGATGTTCTACTACAGGCAAATTGTTACCCCACGCTCAGTCCTTTAAGCACATAACTAGGGGCCAGGATTCACACTTAGATCTGTGACCCCTAAGTCTGTGTGACCCCAAGGATAGGAAGCTGCTGCCATGAGGCAGTTCAGGAAACAATGAGGGACTTTCAGGAATACAGAGGTAGGTAGGTCTGTAATGATCTCCCAGGAGAGGCATTGGAGTGAAGATGAAGACAGTCCCTCCCTCCCTGACCCCGCCCCATTACTACCATCAAAAAGAAAAAAGAGAAGACAAAAAGCTGAATGGAGGTTAAAAATAGAAGAGCAGAGCAGAGAGATAACAGTGCAAGGATTATGGGAAGGTTCGGGGGGATGGAGCATGCAGGAAAAGAGACCAAATTCTCCATCTTCAAAGAAAGCCTTGAGAGTATCAGAATGTCTCAGCTCAAAAAGAGAAGTGGGATGCAGAGAAAGGTGCCCCAGCTTCTGTTTCTGTGCTTGATTGACTCTGGGACTCATTCATTTAAACATTCAACATCCGGTCTCCTCCCTGCCCAGCGCTGAGGGCTATGGAGTTGCCAAAGACACAGAAGATGAAAGAACAGTTATTGAACACATAATTTTATTTTTATTTTAATTTTTTTTTTGAGTTGAAGTCTCACTCTGCTGCCCAGACTGGAGTGCAGTGGCCGCTCCCGGCCACCGCAGCCTCGACCTGCTGGGCTCCGGCGATCCTTCGGCCTCAGCCTTCCAAGTAGCTGGAACTTCAGGTGCGCGCTACCATGTCTGGCTAGTTTTTAAAAATTTATTGTAGAGATGAGGTCTCACCAAGTTGCCCAGGTGGGTCTCGAACCTGCGCGCTCAGGCAATCCACTCACCTCAGCCTCCCAAAGCGCAGGATTACAGGCTGAGCCACTGAGCCCGGCCTGAACACATACTTTTAGATCTCTACATGCAAAACCTTGTTTATTTCTCTAAGTCACTCAGTGTGGAAGATGCTACAATCCCCGTTGTACATATAAGAAGGCCAAGCTCAGAAATGTTAAGTCGGTTGTCCAAGACAGAGCTGGTTTAACGCCCAGGTCACTGTGCTAACAAAGTGACTCCATTTCACTAGCGTCCACTGCTTTCCTGCTGTAATTCCTGTCTTCAAAAAGCTTACCGAGCAGAGTGGCGACAATGTTTTATTGCCCTGAGGAGGATCCTTCAGAGAGTGAGAACAGGGAACCCTCTCAGGAATTACCCAGATAGCAGGCACAACCTGGCACTGTCCTGGACAAACTGGTATGTAGCATCCCTCTATACTAAAGACAAATTGTTTATATTTGCATGGGGCTCGACCGTTCTTCAAAGCACATTCCCACTTTTAGTCATGCCACATTGATATGGCAAAACAAGAAAGTATTCCAGCTCACTGAAGCTCATTCTTCTGAACACTTCCAAAATCTGGATGAATCTGAATGGTCAACTCAGAAATGCATACAGGTTGTCCTGCTTGAGCGAAGAGCACTTGACTGAGTTTTCCTTGGGTTGGCCTTTCTCCCATTTGGCTGGGGAGAACTCCCAAGGCCTGCAAGTCTTGGGGGCAGGGGCAGGGGTCTGAGAAGGGGACTCCACTGCATCCCCCACCCCAGTGAAAGAACAGAGACCAGCAATTGCTCTGTGAGACTCTGGGATTCTCAGTCTCTCGTACATTATATCCTGGGCTTTTTGTGGCTGGCTTCTTTCAGAGAAACTCAAACCAGCATCAACGAAAAGACATAGGACAGCAGAGAAATATCAATGCAAGAAATATGAGAAGACCCTGGGGGTAAGAGGGGGTCTTTGAGCTCCATGAGTTCAAACTCTTCATGTTACCGATGAAGACACTGTGACTCAGAAAAGAAGGGTGACTTGCCCAGTGTCACATGCTATTGGGGGGTAAATATGGGACTGGAATCAGGTTTTCTGACATCTAGGCTCAAGTTCATTTTGTTTGTCCTGCTGCCCTCGTGAGTATTCTCGTCTTCCCTCCTCCACCTCAGCCACATGGGACCCCAGGAAAGCATCCAGAACATACCCCACTCTCTCTCCCTCCATGCCTTTGCCCCTGCTGTTCTGACTGCCTGGAATACCTTTTCCAGGAGTACCCTGCCCGGCAAACTCCTTCCCCTCTTTAAGAGGAAGTGAAGGCCTCCCATCTGGGGAGCCTTACTTGAATTGCTGTGCCTTACTGTGCCTCTCTGGGCCTTGTCCCTGGGTTAGTTTTTGGTATCTATTATATTGCAGAATGTATGTATCTGTCTCCCCATTTGATTTCATGCACCCAGAGGGCAAAGGTTTGCTCTTGTTCATCTCTGTATCCCAGTGCCCTGCTCAGTGAGCTTTCAGTCATGTTACTGTACAGAAAGTCCTTTGGGGGTAAGGGAATTATGACAAGAGAGGCCGACTGGGAAGGGGCAAAGATGGGGCCGAACAGGAGGGGACAGGCACCGATGCTGACTTCCTCATGTCACCAGGGGGCTGACAGAGGCCCTGTTTAGAGAAAGGTTTTAGAACAAGCCTAAGGGCGCAGGGAGAGAGGCAAGGGGGGCTGGCAACCCCAGAGACTGCTCAACCCTGCCTCTGTGCCTGTTGGAGTCAGTCTCTGGAAAAGTACCAGTGAATTAAAGCCCAATAAAAAAGTCAATTAAGTCCAAACTCATTTATGCCTTAAGCTCCCCCAAGCTAGTGAGCCAGAATGCAAGCTGGGCCGATATTTCTCCATTTTCCTCCATGTCTACATTGGTCTCCAGTGAAGCAGCCATGACACATTTTATTTCAACAATAAATGGCGCAGATAGACGGATTGCAAAGTAATGGCTGCCAGGACCTCTCTGGATCCCATCCAAGAGATTCATGTCAGCGGGCGTAATGTTCATGTCCTGACCTTGGGTTCTGATAGGGCACTGGGAGTCTGTGTGGGCGTGCGTGTGTTACTGTGTGTTTGCATACACATACTGGGGTGTGTGTGTACATTTGCATGCATGCATCATTGTTTGCTACATATATAAATGCAATTTACATCTTTGTATTTTGACTAATCCATTTATTCCTGACATATTTTTGAGCACCTACTCTGTGCAAGACACTGTGCTTGGCTGTGATGTTCTCAGGATGAGAGAGAACGTTTTAGCCACTACCCTTGTGGGTTATACGGTCCAGAGGTCTAGAAGAGAAGACGGACAATAAAACAAATAATAACAATACAGTGTATAGGATGTTATAGGAATGCAAGAATGCATATACGTGTTGAACAGTTGAGTGCATGCATGCCTAGGTATCTATGCAGGTAGGTGCATGAATCAAGCTGTATGTGTGTTGTTGTGTGTAAGCTAAGTCTCTAGCTGACCCACCTCCTGAAAAACTTCCTCTGGAAGCAATCGCAAACCAGTGACAGCTGATGGGATGCTATTTTTGTGTGTGAGTGGGGAAAAGATGAAATAAAGTTGTTAGGAGCATCTGAGTCAGAAAAAGGTACAAAATACCTAAAGAGTATGCACAACACACACCCTCTCCACTTCCCTCTCATTTCCCCTTGAACTTACATGACCACTGCTCACCCATAGGAACCCTCAGGGGAACCGTGGCTGACCCTCATTCCTGGGGTGGGTGGAGAAACCCTGGACTAGGATGGTGGGGACATAGATTCTATTACTAGTCCTGCTGCCAACCAGAATATCCATTGCAAAGAGGGATGTGGAGTTAGGAGTCCTGGATCTGATACTCTACCCACTACACAACCTTGGGCAAGTCTCTTCATCTCTCTGACTCTCAGTGTACATATCTGTAAAGTGGGAGTAATAATACTATCTCTGTCTACTACCACCAGATTACTATGATGATCCTGTCCTAAAGCATCCACACACAAGTAGGATGCAGCTAACATTGCTAACAGCTATTGCTCCTACCACCTCCTGCTAGGCCTTTCTAGAGCAAACTATGACTCCACTCATGCTTGATTGCTTGCAAGGTTTTTGTCTAGGAAATACTATTTCTAAGAGATGCTTAGGGAGCAGAAAGACTCTGTAGTCCGATAAGTTGGAAAATGCTGGGGTAAACAGAATTAAACATGTTTATTTCTTGCAGGTCTTCTCAGAGTCTTTAATATGTGCATTGTGAATCTCCAAGAGGGTGACAGAGTATGCACCATTTCTGTCTTAGATTGGATCCCTCCAGAGGCTAGGATTTAGGGGCAGGGGTACATCTGGGAGGTGACTCCAGGAACCCTAGGAGGGGAGTGCAGAACTGAGGCAAGAAAGGGAAGGCAATCAACATCGGGTGTATTCTAAGCCAGTTCCTGCTATGGACTACCAGGGCTTAGCCCTGCAGGGCTCTCTGAGAGAGAGTGAAAATCACTCTGCAGGGGTGCGGAGGAAGTTGAGCATTCATCTGTTCATTATTGGTTGAGAGCTGCTCCCGGAGTGTTGGCATCCCAGAACTTCTGGCCTGCCCACTTAGAATGTCCCCCTAGCCAACAGGTACTCTCAGGCAGAGAGTCACAGGTATTTTTGGGAAGTTCCTGACAGTAGGAAAAGAGTGAGTCTAGGTGAAGCAGACAGAGCGCTAACAGCATCTGCTGCGAGCTCCTCACCAGACTTGACCTCCCAAGGTACAAATCTCTCTACGGGTGAGCTCTGGTCTATTTTTCCAGTCTTACCCTTTCCCACTCCCTTTTAGTCTAAAAGAGAGGCTATATGGGTTACTCCAGTGAGGGGGTCCTGCTCAGATAGGATCTCTTCCAACTTGGACTTCCCTGGGACCTTTAGAACTCCTGTTGTTTGATGCACCTTATGAAATCAGGTCTGGGACTCACTATAGGGCAGAGGCTCCAAGGAATGTAGGGTGGACAGAGGGTCCTAGAAGGTGGTTATCCAAGGTATCTGGCAGCGGGAAAGCCAGGATTCTTGTTGGAGAAGCTAAGATGGAGGCTGGTGAGTCAGAGGCAAGCTTTAGGTGGAAAGTGCCAGTGAGGAACAATGATGAGTGGACAGGTTGAAGTGGGCCAGCCTATGCCCGAAGGTCCCTTTTATGAGCTGTCACCTCAGGGACTGCCCTGCTATCTCAAGGGAGCCCGGCTGGGTTGCACAAAGAGAATATCAGAGCTAGAGACACAGGAGCCCCAAACATGTAAATATAAGGAAAACTGAGGACAAGAGAGGTGAGGGGACTTCCCCAATGTCACTCAGCAATTCAAGAGCAGAGCCTGAGTCAGAACGCATGTTTCTTGCTCACTAGTGAGAACTTCGCTCTGGGTTCCTTGACTAATAGACTTCTCCTTGCCAATAATCTGACCATTGCCCACAGGTTTCCTGCTGAGGAAATAAGCCACACAACTTCCCTTTGTTCAAGCTCCTTCCCGCCCCGCCTTCCTGCCTTCAGCCCGTGACACTGAAACTCTCATGTCTCCTCCTACCTCCATGTATTCCTTGGAGGGCTCCCTGCCACCTCAGGTAGTAATCACACTTTGGATTTTTAGACACGTCAGCAAGTTTTGCCAGGCAATGTGAAGGAGCTCGAATGCTAATGCCTCCATCTGGGGACTATGCTAATACATGATTTTGAACTGACGTTTAAAAAATTGCATATCTTAACTGGTTGCCTCGTCTGTCTCCAAGTCCAGGATCATATAGTATTTGGTAAGCAGAATGGTGGAAGCGGCTGGGGAGAGGCCCTTGGTTGGGTTGGAAGGGATGCTGGCCTGGGAGTCAGAAATCCTGGGATTCAGTCCCCTGGTGTGTAACCTCGGGTGGGGCCCGTTCCTCATCTGTAAAGTGAGGCGGTAGGGCTGGACAATCCTTAGGTCTCCTTCCAGCACTAACCTTCCATGACTTCTGACTATGAGTCCTCCTCCCCTCTTTCCACTATCTTGCTTGGATTCCAGGGCTGCCAGCAATATCACCTCGTCCTGAACTTGGGACTATTTATTTATATGATGGGGAGAGACATTTTTGCCTACCTATTACCTAACTTGAACTTACCTCCCAGACCTCACAACCAGAGCCCAGTCCCCTCCCCCAGCTGGAGTGAAACATGGTCAGGATGGAGCTGTTTCAAGTCCCTTTCCCAGATCCATTCTTTCTCTGATGCTCAAACTAAGGTTTCTTGAACAATCTTTGAGTTCATTCTGTGGCCAGAATGTTGCTAAATATGATCCTTTTTTTGCTCCTTCAATAGCTGGTGACAGTGGTGTGCAACACGGTTTTGGGCACAGCCCTCTATGACGCTCCCCTTGCTGTTGTCTCCCTTCCCTTCAGTGACTACCTTGGCCAGGCCTCTGTCATCTGTCACATGGCATCTCAGCCTTGCTCTCTGCTGGCTTATCGCTAACGCTGCCAAAGTCCCCTTCATTCTCTGTAGCCGCCAGTATCCTCCTGCAGGCCCCACAGCCTGACTCCTGGTCTCAAGAACGCACTCCCGAACACCCTCATCATGGGCCATGTCTTCCTCTCCCATCTCACCCCAGAGAGACAAGACTGCATGCTTGGAGAAGAGCAGAATCAGGAAGCAGGAAGCCCCCGGGCCCACCACTACCTGTTGCGTTCTTGTGCTAGTCCCTCTACTATATAGAAACCTACTCTCCCTTAAAATGGGACTAATAGGTCTTACCCCGCCTACCTGCCAGGGTTGTGCATGTATTTACAAAGAATACTCAGGGCTACAGAGCGGAAAGATTATTCAGGTGTTTCTTCAAATATCTTCTGGGGGCTAGCTTAATTGGGACTGCCTGGAGATGATAATACAATGCAGATTCCTGGGCCTCGCACAGAGCTACAGAACCAGACTCCCTGGTGGTCAGGCCCAGTACCTGGAGTTTAAATAAGCTTCTCAGGTGATTCTTATGAGTCCTAAAGTTTAAGGATCACTGGCTAATTTTTATTCAATCTGGCACTCCCAGATTGTGCACTCACCTCTCCTTCCATTACTTGGGGCCTTGAGCTTTTTCTGAAGAGTCACTCTGTGCCTCATGTTTGAGCAGCTTCCCGCCCACTCCCTAACTCCAGGATCTTTTTGGGTACGTCAGCGAGACATCATGGTGTAGTGAAGAAAGCAGGAGCTTTAGAATTATACCAGTATTTGAGTCCCTGCTCCGCTACTGATTATCTATGTGACTTTGGGAAAATTGCCTAACTCTCTTAATATTAATCTTCATTGTTCTCTCTATGATGGGAATTATAGCAATTAAGTCAAGGCTGTGGTTAGGATTACAGGAAAAAAATATATGTATATATACGGCAGCTATATATATATATTAGCTGCCACATTGCATAAAGTTCATTAAAAGTTATTCCCTCCACCCAAGAGGCCAGAGACCCGCTGTAGTTTGTTTAAGGTGAGTGTTACTTCACACAGTGAGTTTGGACTGGGATTCACTGGGGACCTGATTTAAAAAGCCTGGCAGCAGTTGTAAGACTTGCTAAATTCCCCAGAGCCCAAGACCTGTCCTGAGAGAGACCCTCTGCTCCCTGTGCAGGCCTATTAAGGCTTAATTAGCTCCTCTGTGAGACATGCATTATTAAAAGCATGCTGGACTGGTTGTTAAACCTAGTTGGGGGCTGCTCCACTGAACGGGGCTCCCCTGCGGCACGTGCTGTCCAGGTCATAAGGCAAAGCCACAAGACACCATGGTAGTGTGGGCATGGCCTTTGCACTGAATGGGGCCTGTGAAACTTGAGCAGGGCAGTGCAGTGACCTTCTGTGGAGCTCTGGGGGTTCTGAGATCCAGTTTTTCATTTGCAAAGAAAGAGCCAACTGTCTCCCTCATTGGACTAGGGGCCTTCCCAGGACAGAGCTGTGTTTCTCCCATCAGCTGTGACTCCTCTTATGGCAGGGCTGTTCCTCTCCGCGCAGATTGGGACTCTAGGGCAGTGTTGTGCCACTCCCATTAGACCGAGGCTCCCACTGAGGCAAAACTGTGCTCTCTCCATCAGCCTAGGTTTCCCCAGCAGGGCCATGTCTCCACCATCAGACCGAAGGACTCTCTCTTCCCAAGGGTGGAGGCTGCTTGTGTCCTTGTCCCAGAGGCTGTCTAGAACACCCCTTTCTCCCAGCCCTGAGGCCCCTCTGCCCTTTGTTTTGTAAGTAGTAAATAAACAGAAGGCAACTAGCTTTCTTTTACAGGTTGTTGGGTTTTAAGTAAAGATAGTTAAAATAATTTATATCCTGCTCAGGGGAAAACTGGGGAGGGGAGGGAGGGATAGGTTTTCCTGGTAAAGCAAAGCAGCATAAAATGTCCTGCTAAATGCTCACTCAGCGGCCTCCATTCCTTCAAGCGCAGAGCAAACACCCGTGATTTAAGCTAAGCTCCAGGGACGGATTAGTACCAGAGCTGTGACTGCAGGTTTGACCCAAATGCTTCAGGGTTGAAGTAGTGCTTCCCAGAAGACAACTGACAGTGAGGGGAGAGCTGGTTCCTGGGTGAGGAGAAGGGAATCTTGGAGGGATGGTGGTGGCTCCCAGCAGATACAATTTCCATTGCATGGTCTCCAACGCTTGTGCATTAATTTACATTCCAAGCTCTAGGGCAAGAGCTGGATTAGGAGGTAGGGACCTGGGTTTCTCCCAGCTCTGCTATCAACCAACATGTTTCCACGGGTGAGTTCTTTCCTCTCACTAAACCTCAATCTTTAATGATCCGTGCTTTTCTTAACACAGTCTATAATTATGCAGGGTGTTCATGAAGTCTGGGACCTTAGGTGAAAATACATAATATCAATAAAGACATCTTCAATTTGTCACAAAATGAAATAATGTCTATGTTTGCAGAATTTGTTGGTATATAGTTATGTGTGTAAGATTATTTGATAAATATCTGTCTTCTCCATTAGTCTGTAAAGCCCATGAGGACAGAGACAGGAGTTTGTTCTCTGTTGCTTCCTCAGTAATCTGCACAGTGCTTGGCACTACTGAAATCTCCATGAACATTGATTAAATGACTTAATGAAAAAATTAAAGGCAAGACATCTTGGGAACAGGGATGGTAGTGAAATAAAGTGAGGACTCAAAAAGTGGGCTTTGAGAGGACATGATCAGATATTTGGGACACCCAGCTTATTTAGCTGGGCCCTCATTGGATCCAACAACACATCTCAAGAATTAGCCACCATGACCAAGTAGACTTCATTCCCAGGATACAGGTCTGGTTCAACACATGCAAGACCATAAATGTAATTCAATACATCAACAGATGTAAAAACAAGAACCACATGATTATATCATTAGACACAGAAAAAGCTTTTGACAAAATCCAGCATCCCTTCTTGATAAAAACCCTTGATCACCTAGGCATAGAGGGAACATACCTCAAAATAGTGCCATCTATAATAAGCCTACAGCCAACATATTGCTAAATGGACAGAAATTGGAAGCATTTCCCCTGAAAACTGGAACAAGACAAGGCTGTCCACTCTCACCCCTCCTGTTCAATATAGTGTGGGAAGTTCTAGCTAGAGAAATCAGTCAAGAGCAGGAAATCAGGGGCATCCAAATAGGAAAATAGGAAGTCAAACTTTCCCTCTTTGCTAATGATAAGATCCTATACCTTGAATACCCAAGGGAATCTGTCAAAATCTGTTTGCACTGATAAAGGACTTTGGCAAAGTCTCAGGGTACAAAATCAGTGTGAAAAAGACAGTTACATTTTTATACACCAACAACAAACAGAACAAAATAAAAGGCATAATCCCATTCACAATAGCCACAAAGAAAATGAAATACCTTGGCATCTTCCTAACTAGGGAAGTGAAAGATCTGTACAGCAAAAACAAAAAACTGCTCAAAGAAATCAAAGAAGACACAAACAAATGGAAAAATATTCCATACTCATGGATAGGAAGAATCAGCATTGTTAAGATGTCCATCCTACCAAAGACAATCTACAGATTCAATGCAATACCCATTAAATTACCAACATAATTCTCAGTCATGGAAGTGACTATACAGAAATTCATATGGAAACATAAACAACCACTAATAGCCCAAACAATCCTCAAATAAAGAAACAAAGCAGGAGGTATCACACTTTCAGACTAAACATTATTATAAGGTTACAATAAACAAAATAGCCTGGTATTGGTACAAGAATAGGCAAATGAACCAATGGAACAGGATTGAGATTTCAGAAGCAAAATCTTAATTTCTTAACCAACTCATCTTTGACAAAGCCACCTACAACAACCACTGGAGAGAAGAGAACCTATTCAGTAAATAGTGCTAGGAAAACTGGCTGACCACATGCAGAAGAATGAAACAGGACCTCTACCTATCACCATACAAAAAAATCAACCCTAAATGGATCGAAGACCTAAACGTAAAACCTCAAATTATAAGATTCTTAAAAAACACAGGAGACACATTTATAGACATTGGAATAGGCAACCAATTCCTGATTATAAACCCAAAAGTCCATGCCTTAAGAGATAAGATAGACAAGTGTGACCTTATCAAACTGAAAAGCTTCTGCAAAGCAAAATAAACTATCAAGAGAGTGGGGAGACAGCCTACAGAATGGAAAAACATATTTGCCAACTGTTTATCTGACAAAGGCCTAATCTTCAGGAACTCAAACAAGGAACTCAAACATGCCAAAAGGGGGGGAAAAAGCCCTTTAAAAAAAGTGGGCAAAAGACATGAACAGACACTTCTCAAAAGAAGACAAACAGCAAACAGATACATGAAAAAATTGCTCAGCCTCACTAATAACCAAAGAAACACAAATCAAAAACATACTGAGATATCCCCTAACTCCAGTCAAGATGGCCATCATTAATAATTCAAAAACAACAGATGCTGGAGAGGATGTAGAGAAAAGGGAATGCTTCTACACTGTTGATAGGAGTGTAAATTTTCCTATAGTGTGGTGATTTCTAAAAGAACTAAAAATTGACCTTCCATGTGACCCAGCAATCCCCCTTCCGGTAATATGCCTAGAGGAACTAAATTCTACCAAAAATATACCTGTACACACATGTTTATTGCAGCACTACTCATGATAGCAAAAACATGGAACCAATAGTGCTGTCCATCAAGAGTGGGCTGGATTTAAAAATGTGGTTCATATACATGATAGGATATTATGCAGCCATAAAGAAGGACAAAATTATGGCCTTTGCAGTAACTTGAATGGATTTAGAGTCTATGCTACTCTGTGATCTATCACAGAAACAAAGAACTGAATACCACATGTTCTCACTCATAAGTGGACCTTGAACATTTATCATAACACTACAAGAAAGGGATTGACAGTAGTGGGAAGTTGCCAGGGGAGGGAGGGGGGACACATAACATCACCAAGTTTACCTGATCCTGAACCAGGTGAAGTGAGGGCCAATGGGAGGCCCAAACTTTACCTGTAACATAGATCACTTATGTACCTAATCCTGACTTGTACCACACGTCTTTAAACTAAAACATAAAAAAAAAAAAAAGAAAAGAAAAAAGGATTTGTAGTTTTAAATGGAAATTTAAGCTGGAATTAAGAATTCTAAGACAAAGCATTCTGGTTTTTTGGAAATGGGCTTATTTTTTTTTAGATTAGAAAATATAGTTTATTTAGAAATAAATTAGAGAGAAAGAGAAAGAGGAGATTCACCTCCCCAAGGTAGGGGAGAGGGCCAAAGCTTAAGAAAACTTGGCCTGGTCATAACTCAAAAAGCACATGGCCACACCACAGCTCAGCAAGGCCCAAATGGGCTTATTTTAATTTTTTTTTTTTTTGAGTTGGAGTCTCACTCTGTCACCCAGATTGGAGTGCAGTGGCCGCTCCCGGCCACCGCATCCTCCACCTGCTGGGCTCCGGCGATCCTTCCGCCTCAGCCTTCCAAGCAGCTGGAACTATAGGCGCACGCTACCACGTCCGGCTAATTTTTGATTTATTGTAGAGATGAGGTCTCACCAAGTTGCCCAGGCGGGTCTCGAATCTGCGGGCTCAGGCAATCCACTTACCTCAGCCTCCCAAAGGCACGGGATTACAGGCTGAGTCACCGAGTCCGGTTTTATTTTAATTTTTAATAAAAATCTAATTGTGAGAAAAAAAGATTTAGGATTTCCACCCAGGGGATTTGGTTGTGATAAAAGAAACAAACATTGAGAGTTAAGATCCAGCATGCAGTTGTGACTCCACTTATCACTCAGCTGCTTCTGAACATTTATAGATCCATTCTCTGTCTCCAAGGATAGCTGTATCCTTTTATAATGGGTTAGACTCTGGCTCTGAGAATTTGGACTCATAGCAGGCCAATGCATGCCCGACCAGGAGTCCTCAGTGATACAGAACAGATTCTCTCCCTCTGGAGAAGAACAGATAGAGCAAGAGAGGCTGGCATGGGGTCCTGGGGTCCTCATGGGGACTTTGCCCATGAGCTTCTCTTGCCTGGAATGCACAGTCCTTCCCTAGTCAACTTGGCTCCATCTTTCAAGACTCAGTTCAATGACCATATCTACTCAGGTAGAACTGACTCTTTCTCTTCTGGGACTCACTGGAAAATAGATATTATTTTATCACGCATCTGAATGCTACCAATAACCCATTTATTATGAGTTCATCAATGTTTCCAGATTTGATGACCACCTCCATGTGTATCCTTTAGATGGTGAATTCCTTGAACTTTCGGTGTGGTTAAAGTGTCAGTCACTGCCCATGATCCTGAAATCTAGGGCTGGGTGTCTTCCTGAGCCCTGGAACATGGATGTTTCCCCACCCTCTTTCACGTATAAAGCAAAAAGTTCAACAAAGAGCTGAGAGAAGAATTCAATGCACCTTCAGAGACCCAAAAGAGGAAGTGATAGTTCAACCTGTTCTGCGTGACCCCAAAGCTTGCAATCATGTTACCTGATGGAAGTCAATAATTGAGATAGCAGTAGAGGCAGATTGCTTACACCTCTGAGTCATTCCTAGTTTATGGATGCTGGCTAATCAGGTGAAATGTAGATATCTTGACATGAATATATCTCAGGTGGACCATATTTGGTAACAACTACAGGCTGAACTTGGAGCGTGCTAAGGTCTTTTGCATTCTAGGAAGCTACAAATTACTCATTTTGAGTAGTATTAGTCTCATAATAAAAAGTTACCATTAAACCCTTTAAAGCCTAAATGTTCAATTTATTGAACATCTACTATGTGCCAGGCACCCATGAGAGTTGTTTTTGTTTTTCATAGATTTTTCCTAATTTCCAAATAAGCTAGTTAGAAAAGCTATTATTTTGGAAAAACAGAGGGTGATCCAAATGGCCAAACAAGCAGCCCAAGTTCACAGTGCCAGCTAAAAGTTGAGTTAGTTCCAGACTGTTGGTCTCTACAGACAGTCTGTGTCTTTTTACTAGTCTACACTACCAAATCTTTAACTGATTGCCTAGCAACAGAGAAAATAGTTTCCATAGCAACAATAGTAAAATCAGTTTTGGTATTTGGATAATCTGCTATTTTTAAGGAAAAAAAAAACTGCTTAAACTCTAAGCTGGTACTCCACATCTGGGAATGTAATGGAAAGAAACAATCCTAGCTATGGAAAAGGTTTATGCATAAAGAAATGTACTGAAACATTTATAATCTTAAAAAGTACCAACAAGAAATGTCCAACAATAGGGTAATGATTAAATGCAGTGTAGTGCCATCATTCAGTGTAATAAACATTGTTGTAATGTCCCACTTGCTGGTCAGCCCTCTCTGTTTCTAGAAACTGCTCCCATTTTCTGGGAACTCATTACCCGTGGGGGACAGTCATATTATGTGACCCTGCTTTCCTGGTCCAGGTAATTGGTCCAGGGTGGGTACCCAACCTCAGCAGGGCCGATCAATTCCTTTTCTGGAATTTTCAAAAGCAGGCTTGGAGAGAGGTCAGTTTCTTTTGGTGAACATGGAATGTACCACAGTGCCAAGAATATTGCTAGCTCTGTCTTATCTATGTTAAGTGGGTGCAGAAGAGGAGTTCCATCATGTAAGAGCAGAGAGGGGGAGTTAAAGAAAGATAGAGGAGGGAGAGGGGGAGGTAGGGAGGAGGAAGAGGAGGAGTTGTGGTTTTGGGAGCAGTAAAAGCCAAGGTGGAGTTCCACAGTCCATTCTGGTTCCAACTTTTCCAAGACCTCAGCTGTACTTGAACCCTGAGAGATACCCTAACATTCTTCCAATAAACTCCTCCCTTGCCCAAGTCAGTTAGTATTGACTTTCTGTTATGTGTAAACAAGACAGCCCTATTTTAAACAGCAGGGGTTTAATAATCTGTGTTATTATGAAGAAAATGTAGGGCTGCATCGGTGAATAATGTGTAGTTCCAGTTCCAGGGTGGCAAGCCTCTGGATGTGCAAGAAGCAGCTTAGGGGAGGATCTAGACATCCACTGGGGAAGGCATGCCTCAAGAGGGCTGGGGAGCTGGGCTGTCCACTGTATAGGCATCCATATGAGCATAACATGGGGACATGTGCCTAGACTTCTACCCTCCCAGAAAACTCTTCCTCTTGAAGGTACTGCAGAAGTCAGCCAAACACTGGACGAATCTGATCCAAGGTATTGCTACTTCACTTTCATTAGCCTGGAAGCTCCCTGACAGCCATGGGTGTCTCCTGTTCAGTTATGCATTCCCAGAGCTGATACAGGGCTTGGCAGAGAGCAGGCACCAAGTGGGTGCCTGCTTACCCCTGGGAGGTAGACTGGTGTTGCTTTTCAGTTCCCATCTTACTCGATAAATGAGGTTGCTATTTATACACAGTCTCTCAGCTTCAGACCCACCCTTCTATTTTCTCCTCTGATGCTGGGGCCAGGACTCTGAAAACTAGATTCCCTAGATCCCCCTTGCCAGGAGACTGGTAGGCCCAGGTGGTCTTGCAGGAGACAGGAGAAGTGAGCGTCTGCCAACTTTCAGATCAGGTTTGCATTCCTTTAGCATCAGGGACCATTGAATGCCCTGGGCTCCAGCTTCTTTTGGCTCTTCCAGCACTACCATGCCATGCACCTCATCCCTGGGTTGCCATCCCTGCCTGTGGTCTGAGCAACTATTGGGCTGTGTGCCATCATGTCTTCATCATCTGCTTGGCAGCACCTCCCGACTAGATCCTGGTAATACCATCTCTTCACTTTCCTCCCCCAGTCCTAGAAGGTAGCGATGGCTATCTACAGTTACTAATTTCCAGGTTATCTCACCATCCCCTTTTGCTCAGCCTTATAACACACAAGTAACACATTTTCAAGATTAAATAGCCTCCGTTTAAAATTCCTTGCCTAACTCTGTTTTCCTGACAATATGCAACTTATTTAACTTTTTTTTGAATTTCAGTTTCTTCATTTATAAAAGCAAGGGAATAATTCTTAATGCACAAAGGGGTTGAGAGGATTCAATGACATGACGGTCAAGTATCCAGCACTGTGACCAAAATAGTCAACCTATCTATGCAAGGGGCTTTTTCCTCTTGACGACTTGCTGAAAGAACAGTCTCCAGGAATTGTGACCTGAGTGGCAAGAAGTCAAGCCCACTGGAACCCCCTTACCCTCCTGCCACAGTCAACCCAGAGGCATGGACAGTGGAGAGCCATAGCCAGGGAGGCAAGTGTATTCAGATCGAATAGTGTCTTCAATCTTTCCCCCTCTTAGCATCCGCTATCTTAGTCACTTGAGCAGATCCTAATTTAGTCTCAGAAATATTCTTCAATGGCCCCAGGCAGGTGCTGTATTTCATGACAGAGAAGAGTACAGGAAGCTCACCTTCCTGCCTCCTCAGAGTCAATGACAAATCCCTGGAAGTCAGCAGAGTGAGGAAGGAGGAAAAGTTGCCATCCACAGGACAGCTAAATGAATGACTGAATGAACACCTCTGGGCTCTGGGTTTGGAACTTGGAAAATGTCACCTCGCATCCAATCCTGACAACAACTGGTCTGTCCATGTTACAGATAAGGAAGTTGACACTTGGAGGGTTTAGGAGGGTGGCCCAAGTCCTACACTCAAGCTGGCAGAGCTGGGGCTGGAAGCCCACCTGACTGGCTGCAGATCTGTTCGCTAGGTCCTCCCACAGGGCACTTGGTTCTGACTCAGCTGCCCACTATCAAAAACTGGGGAACAGGTGGACTCTGGAATCTGAATTAGTGACATTCAGATCACATTTCCCAGACAATGAACTTTTAGCTGGCTCAGAGCCAAACAGCTAGAACCAGGCTAAGACAAGAATATTCTATGCAGATCAAGCAGAAAAAAGACACGGTGCCCAGGCTATGCCTCTGGGCAGGAAGAAGACTTCCGTGCCAGCAGAAGACAGCATCACACCTGTGTCCTTGCCTGCTGGACCTCGGCTTTAGATTACAAAGAGCAACTGAGGTCTAGATTGGAAGGGGGAATGGGAGAGAAAGCATTCAGAAGGACCTAGAAGTCTACATCATAAATGCCAGAGGCCTGAGACTGTCCATTTGGGATCTCTTACTACTTCAGTCACTCTCAGGGGAAAACCAGTCCATAGCAAACCCAGCGACGTGACCATTCTATGCTAATGTCAGTGAGAGGTCAAATGGAGAAATTCTACCTCTCATTGTTGCTGTTTCTGCTTTTCTCTTTAATGTCTCTACAAAGAACTACACTCCTTACTTGAAAAATGTGCTTGCTTGGTTTTAGTCCACATTTGAAGTAAGGGTTGAAACCATTCGAGTCTGGGTAAGGTTAAGTAAACTGAATAACATGGGGTAGACAGAAGGAGTGTTATTATTACTTTTATCACTGTAGAAAATTTCAGGAAATTTAAATGTTTTAGAATATATAAAGCGAACAGTAGAAACTACACAAAAAAGGAGATTTAATAAGCAAACAAGGAAAGAGATAAGCTAGTTGAAGCGAAACATTTGAGATGAGTTAGTAACTGCATGTGAATTGTGAATTCAGATCTGAATTCCCTGATAGCCACATCTGAGAAGGAAACAATTTTTACCATTTGATAGAAGACATTATACAGTTTCAGCTGGTGTTTAAATCCAAAACGACAGGTGGCCTGATGTCGTCTTCCTGAATAGAGGCAACTGCAACTTTGATAGCATTAATATATACCTCTGCTCTGGCCAGAGAAAGTGTTGTGCTCTTTAACAAGTTTCAATTCACTGTCTGGTTTTTTTTTCTTTTGAATTTAATTGGACGCAGCAGGATTGTCTTAGAGAGACTGTGGAGTAGTGGCACAGAGGAGGCAAAGTAATCTTTCTGTGTTTCCACCATAGGTTTTAATTGAGGGAAGATCTGCCAATGATTTTTCTAATGAGCAAGAATGGCACCACACTACAGTAAATCCAGGACCAGTGCCAACTTAGGCTCAGCTGGCATGCAGAGGAAAGAAGGAGACTAATATTTATTGATCATGGTACATCCAGCGTCACTTTTAAATGCCCAAAACAAGTCTGTGGATCCGAATCCAGCTCCGACTCAGGGGCTTCCCTCTTCAAGTTGGAGCTATGTGCTGTGGGCACTGGTTTTCATCACAGACTGGAGTACGGGGATGTATATTCACATGGAATCCTGCAATATCCGAGTTTGGGGAAACTGGAGGTCAAGGAGCTTATTTCACTGAACAGATGGGGAGACTGAGGCCTACAGAGGGGCAGAGATTGAATAAAACCAAGCCTCTCACTCAGGACAATGAGAAATTCAAGCATCCATGATATGTAAAGTAATAATAACAACGACTTGTCAGTGTATAGCATGTAGACAGTTAACAAGGTGCTTTTGCACCTGCTGTGCTGTTTCATCTGCCCCGCAGGTTGCCAGGAAGATAATTAGACCTTATGTCTGTAGAGAACTTCATACTGTGCAAAGAAGCACTGACACATGCCATATGCTCCCGACAGAAGCCAGGGCACTGATTATTAACCCATTCCACAGATAGTTAAACTGGAGTTCGGAAAGGAGAAACTAACTGCCGAAGGTCACACAAGAGGTGGTGAAACTAGAACTCAATCTTCATCTGACTTCATATTTAGGTTTTGTTCAACCTGACCATGCTGCCCTTCATGTCAATATTGAGATGGGCTAGAGGGCACACTTGGGTATCAACACAGCATTTTCAAAGTGCATAGTAATGAAAATCTTAGGGTCTGAGCTCATCTTGCCTGGGCTTAAACCCCTGTTCTGCCACTTCTAGGGCTGTGCCACTTACTTAATCTCGCTGTGCCTCAGTTTTTTCTTATCTGTAAAATGGAGAGACTAACAGTACCTTTCTTATTTCCTTATTGTGAAAATTAAATGATCATGCCAGAAAGCATGCAGATGAATGTCCTGCTCAGCCCCTAACAAATACTAGCTACTAATATTTTTTATCATGAAAGTAATAATAAAACAGTAATAATTAAAAATAAAAAACTTGATACACATCTTTTCTGACATTCCAGTTTCAGATTCCTATTTTCTTTTGTAGAAAAATACAGAAACAAAAGAAAATATTAAAAATTATTATCTTGATCACAATGTTTTGCTATTTTTACAGCTATCTTTTTTCCTAAGCACACATAGAACTATATACCTTGATAGGTTTTTACACTGTATTTTTTATCTAGCATTATAGCATGGGCATTTTCTAATGGCACTGAATAGTTTTTAAAAATATAACTTTCAGCCATTACAAAAGTATGTTGCCCTTGAGGTGAACCATAATTTATGTATCCATCACATCACAGTTGAGTGTTATTCATTTATTCTTGATTGAAGAGGCTACGTCTGATCTACAGATCTGTGGCTGCCTCTCTGACACTAACACAGTGCCTTGTACACAGTAGGTACTTAATGAATATTTAGTGGCTGCTGAAGGTGTTTCCAGTGCGTTCAGTACCAATTTACATTTCTGCAATTATTGCATGAGTATCTTTCTCATCGTAAGTCAAGCAGGATTTGATTTAATTTTTTTTCAATCTTTGCCAATTTGTTAAGTAAAATATGGAATATCACTGTTGTTTTAATTTTTAATTTATTTGAATAATAATGAGGTTGAAAGTTTATTCATATTTTAATAACCATCTGTATTGTATTTTGTTTTCCTCTTTTCTCTTTCTTCCTCTCTTCTTTTCATCTTTCCCACCTTCTTTTGGAAGCACCATTTTTGAAGAAGGTGCCAGCCCAGCAGTCCTGATACATTTCCTTGGATACGGTCACACTTCCAGACAATCCATGAGGTTCATACAATGAATTGGGTGCTTGCTAATTATTTTAAGGTAATTGCATGAATACATTCAGGTACTCATTAATTCGGAGAAAGCGATGGCAGCTCTCTGGTATTAATGAATTTCTCGTTCAAGTTTAGGGAGTTGGCAGTTGACACACAGCTTTCCTGACATTTCAGCTTCAGATTGCCATTTTGTTTTCCTGTAATTCTGTACACACCTTATTAAAGTTCAATTATGGCTTGGAGGAACCTTCATCTAAGGTATTAGCATCCAGCTAATTACTGAGAAGTGGTGACAATTGAAGACAAATGGATTCTATTTCCTATCATGACAACAGATTCCCTCCCATCACCTGCCCAGTACAGGTGCATATTTCTTTGGCATGAATGCCCTACCTGCTGTTCAGGGAATCACAGAACATTCTGGAATTGGAGGAGCCAGAATATTTGATTCCTTGCCTCAAAATGAATGCCCAAATCCTCCTGGAAAGATCTTGTTCATTCTCTTCTTGAAATATCTTTGGAAACCAAAGCCTTACTTCTATTAATAATCACTTATTCCAAGGTCTTATTATTGATGAGCAAGAAGTTCTTTCTTTAATCAGAGTGAAGTCATTCCTGCTTTAATTTCTGCCACTTACTCCTATGTGACCTTAGAAAGTCCTCTTGCTGTGGTTTTCTCATTTCTAGAATGATGTTCCTTGCTATGGTCTGAATGTGTACTCAAAAGTTCTTGTGTTTGAAATCTAATGCCTGATGTAGCAATGTTGAGGTGGAATGTTTAAGAGGTGGTTAGGTCACATAGGCTCTGTACTCATGAATAAATTAATGCTGTTATTGTGGGAGTGGGTAGTTATTACAAGAGTAGTTTCCTGATAAAAGGATGAATTCATTCCCTTCCCCCTCCCTCTCATGCATGCTCTTTTGCCCTTCTGCCTTCCACTGTGGGATGACGCACCAAGAAAGCTCTTGCCAGATGCTTGGACCCTTGACCTTGGACTTCCCAGCCTCCGGAACTGTATGAAATAAATCTTCCTTTATTAATTACCCCATCTCAGGTAATCTGTTATAGCAACCCAAAACAGGCTAAGACAGTCCTGGAGTAATGATTCTGTGTTAAGTCATAATTCTAAAGTCCAAGATGCAAGTAGAGTGCGCCACGCATGAGGGGTGTTTAATAAATGTTGTTTCCCCTTTCTGCAATGCTGTTTATTTCAACAAGAGGGATGGGAGGGAATCAACACTGATTAGGAGTCTACCATTTAATGTCCTCTCATCTGGGGACTCTCCCTATGTCATTTTATTTGGTACTTAACAATAGTCTCATAGAGTAGATGTTATTATTTGTTTTTAAGTCAGGGTCTCACCTCTGTCACCCAGACTGGAGTGCAGTGGCATGAGTACGATGATCATGGCTCATGGCAGCCTCGACATCCTGGGCTCGGTGATCCTTCCACCTCAGCCTCCTGAGTAGTTGGGACTACAGGCACATGCCAACATGCCTGGCTAATTTTTTTGTTTTTTGTAGAGACGAAATTTCACTCTGTTGCTCAGGCTGGTCTCAAACCCCTAGGCTCAAGCATTCCATCTGCCTTGGCTTCCCAAAGTGTTGGCATTACAGGTATAAGTCCCTGTGCCCAGTTGGAGTAGATAGTATTATTATCTTTATTTTACAACAAAGGCGCTGTGGTTCAGAAAGATTCAGACTACAAGTTTGCCCTAGGCATGGTGGGACTGCTCTCAGGAGGAGGTACCAGGAAGCACGAGAAGCCTACATTTCTGCAGAGAGTCAAGATGCCTTCACAAAAGTGTCACAAGGTCATGAATTTTTCAAAGGTGGATGAGATGCCTATAGACCAAGGCAAAAAGCTCCAAGGAGGAGGCAAAGGATAAAGGATTCAGATAAACAGAAAAGCAAAGCAAGAGATAGGAAGAGGTAACAGCAAAGGCAGAGAGGTATGAAGGAGCAGGAAAGACTGAGTCTCTGGAACAAAAAGCTTGCATAGGGAGGTGGGAGAGAGCGAGTGGGAAAGGGAGGTTGGCACGCAAATCATAAGGGTCAGGCTAAGGGGTATCGGCCTATTCTTGAGACCTGAGTTTCCCAAGGGAGTCACAGAGCACTGGCCCTGGAGAGAGCCTCAGAGGAAAGCATAAAACAGTATCTCTGTATACCACTCTTTTCCTGGTAAGTTACAGTGTACATTAGCTTGTTATGGGGTCTGAGCAACTCTACAGAAAATAAAGACACAGGTGGGATTTATTTTTTAACTTTCCATTGGGAAATTTTCAATTAAAATTATTTTTTTTCTTTAAAAAAATAGTTGAAACTAGTCACGGGACAATGAAAACCCTCTCTTCCCAGGCTGGAAGGCAATTCCATCATCAGTAGGGTTTCTCTTCCTGAGAAATCATGGGTAGGATGGCTACAACTACTTCCTCCCAACAGGCCCCTTCTTGGCCTTCCTTTTCCTCTCATTTCCCAGGGTTCTGTGGTTCATAAAGTTCTTTCCCATCTGAATTCACTTGTCGTCACAGAAACCCTGGGACCGGATGGTCATCCCCATTGTGGGAATGAGAAAACAGAGTCTCAGAACTGGAGCACCTTCCCAGGATTCCACAACCAGGTGGGGGCAGACTCAGTATGGGCACCCAGGGCCACCATCTCCAAGTGTGGGGCTCTCCCCACAAACCCTGCTTGCTGACTCTTCCTCTGTTCTTTCCTGGGTGACTCAACTTCTACTCCCGCTCCTGGAAGGCGAGACAAATTTTGGTTGACTTCACTATACAGGGCTGGGAGTACACCTGTGAAGGAAGATTGGGTTCACTGATTTGGGGATGACGTGATTACTGACTAATTCCAGAGTTACACGGGGAAGTGGGGAAACTGATTTATTTATTTATTGAGTGCTTACTATGATCGCTGCACTCAGGAACATATTCCAATCTTTGGTTGGGCAGTGAGGGGAAGAGGCTGTGTGTGGATTTCTTGTGTGCAGTAATAATAGGTTTTAGTACTCTATTTGGATGACAGTTTTGGAGGGTCTATACTTTCACAATCTCTGTGATGTATGTTTCCCAGGTAATGAAGTTGATTTCATGCCTCTGGTGAATACTGATGCCTCACTCTATATCCTTCTCCAAGGAAAGACCTATTGCCCACTGCTGGGAGTGCTGTTGGTAGAGGTCTCTGGCATCAGCTCCTTTAGGGATTGCCTCAGCTAGGGAAAAGAGCTCCACCCAGGATCTAGCCCCTTCCCAAGACAGCACACACCCACACCTGATCCATATGGAGTTATAGAGGCCTGGCCATCTCGGCCTAACTTGGGATAACTCTGAGGGCCACTGAGCTCCAAGCCCCTGCAGGTTTGGCCAAGGCCTCTAGTTGGATCTGCTGAATCATAGTTTGACTTCTACCCACTCTGCCTGTCCTGCTTTCTTCCCCTTTGGTCCACAAATATGGATCCCCAGGATCTTCCTACATGAACATCCTGCACATTAAAGTCTATCATCTCAGGGTCTGCTTCCTGGGAACTAGGATGATCAGGCATCCCAGTTCATCTGAGATGTGGGGCCAAGACAGTCCCACGCAAACCAGGACCCTAAGGCAAACCCAACATCAGACAATGTACTTCTGTACCTTAGTATTATTTTTTAGAGACAGGTTCTTACTATGTTGCCCAGAGTGGAGAGCAGTGGCTAATCACAGGCACAATCATAGCTCACTGTAACCTCCAACTTCTGGGCTCAAGCGATCCTTCCACCTCAGCCTCTTGAGTAGCGCGAATATAGATGCACGCCACTGTGCCCAACTGTGTCTGTATATTTTTATGCTTTCATGGTGCAAAAATTATTTGTTATTATTTAAAAAGTTGATAGAAGGGCATGTGTCATGTCTTTCTTAACACTTTCCCAACAATCTCACAGCAATCTTAGGGCAGGCAGTATTATTATTTCCGAATCTTGGGTAGGCAGGTATTACTAGCTCCAAGAAAATAGGGCTCAGAGAAGTGAAGGAACTTTTCCCAGGCCACGCAGCCTGGTAGCCATGTAGGATTCAAATCCAGGCCTACTGAGCCCTATGCCCGTACTCTACCCATCAGGCCTCTTTGGTTTGAAGACACATACCTTGGCTGTATGTTCCAGACACAGCTGGAAGGAACTAAGGAGACAGTGATGAGCGCTTACAGAATCCCAAACATCTTGGAGCTTTTTGAAAAATAAAATTGTACTCTTTAGTCAGCGCCTACCTTCCTGAGCAGGCCTAGTTTTAAGCATCTGAACTTTCTGCTAATTACTGTCACATTAATTAAAAAATAAATCCCCTTTAACTTCATAACAGGTGGTTTGTGAGGCTGGAAGAGAAGTTGAAACTTGTGTGTAATTATTGTGCAGAGTATTTGCATTTCTAATTGCGTTTGGGGACACGGAGGGCCAAGCTTCCAGTCTCCCGGCTGTCTTTCACCTGTGCCGCAGTGCCGGTCTGTTGGCGGCAGCAGCAGCGTCTTTTTCTCCAACTACCACCTGTGAGGGCAGCGGCTCCAGCTGGAGTCCCAAGACTTCCAATCAACACAAAGAGCCACAGGGGCCGGTGCCTGCGTGGGTTTGCCGTGAAGGTCTGTAATGCGTGGAGGAGCCCAGAGTCCACCCCCACACTTGGCATTTGCTGGGTTCTCAGTACATGCTGGCCAACCATGGCCATTCCTGAACTAATCCTCATCTGGCTTATCTGACCTGAGCACTGAATGCACACAAGGTGGGCTGGCAGCACTGGTCCCTGATGCTAGGACGCTGGGACGGTTCCACAGGTGTGCCTACGCATCCATCTGGAAACCAAACGTCTGGGCACTGAATCAATTTCTCTTTCTGACTTCAGAGTCACGTTGGACACACACTATTACTTGTCAGAAGCATCCTAACGCTGATGATTTAAGTTTCTTTGGCCATTTCTGACTCCATGAGTCTTTTTGTAAAGAAGTTAATGAGCCACAGAAGACTGCTTACGTCCACTGTAAGTACTTTTTACTGAAGGTCCCAACTTGATGTGGAAGAAGGATCCAAGGCTTTGGATTTAGATCTACCACAGTTTGAATTCTGGCTCTACCACTTAGCAGCTGAGAGACCCTGGAGAAGTCACTTACCCTCTCTGGACCACACAGTTTTTAAAAAAATCTGTAACATGAACAAAATTATAACTTGGTTCTGAGTTTCTTAAACGTGGCTATACATTGGAATTACTGGGGAGCTTTGAAAAGTTATCAGTGCTGGCTGGGTGTGGTGGCTTATGCCTGTAATCCCAGCACTTTGGGAGACTGAGTTGGAAAGACTTCCTGAACCCAGGAGTTTGAGACAAGCCTGGACAACACAGTAAGAACCTCTTATCTTTGTGTGTGTGTGTGTGTGTGTGTGTGTGTGTGTGTGTGTGTGTGTGTGTGTGAGAGA